>NC_142671.1:37706753-37914753 GCF_964200805.1 Pocillopora damicornis
AGTTGGTAACGTAAATTGGCGAATGATTCGCTCTGACGAAGGGCTAACACAGAAATGTCTGCTTTGAAACCCTTTGCGGTGGCCACCTTACGTTATTAGCTCGTTTGATAATAACTTTTTTATACTCTCCCACCGACGCAGCAACACAGTTTCTTTAGAAGTTTACCCCTTTATTGTATTGAAAATTCATGCCGCTCCGTCAGTCTTGTCTCATATGTTAATTGATCGAAGGATTTTCTTTTGTGAATTATAAGCTCTTCGCCTAATTGACAGTATTAAAAATCAAATCATTGTTTTGGTTATACCAACGAGCTCTTAATGGGATTTTTTTTCCAGATTCCGATGTTAAAAAAGGCGCTATGTTCAATGCCACACCTCAGTACTCTTATAACAAGGTCCCTATGGAGGTACCACAGGGAAACAAGAAAGATGCCCCAGAAGAACTATCATTTTGGTCACGTGTGACGTTCAGCTGGGTACTGGGAAGATTGAATAGTGCCCAGGAATCAGTTGATAGGCTCGTTCCCGGGCAACGCTCGACCTTCTGGAACTGGAGAGACCTGCGTGACATATGGATGAAACACGCGCGATCAGCACAAGCGCGGGACAAAGCGCCTCGTTTGTGGAAAGTCGTCCTCTCTTTTCCGAAAATTGAGGGTTTCACTCAACTGTTCTTGCTTCAGATCTCCATTCTTTGTGCACGTATTCTACAACCAACCATGTTCTCGTCTGTGTTCACCTCAGACCCATTGTTCGTTTCGCCTGTACCGTGGTATTGGGCCGCACTCACTGGCTATTGGCTGTCTGTCTCGGTTGAGGGTGTGGTGCGGAGTCATTACTCTTACTCTGCTGAAATGACAAGTGGGTCGGTAAAATCTGGTCTGGATGGTTTGGTATTTGATAAGGTAATCCTTATACAAACATGCGTATGCTTCTGATTTATAGACTTTTCTTTTCTTCCTCTTACACTCCGCATGTGTTCACTCGGTGAATCGGTAGAAAGATCGGTATACTTTTTAACTGATCATTTTGTATCCATTTTGATAATAGATCAAATCAAGACCTGAAAGATTCTAAACTAACTACAACTTTGCTTTTCAGGTTATGCGCCTCAAGAAAACTTCTCTTGTTGATTATACGAGTAGTCACGTGGTTAACTTGATATCCAAAGATTTGGATTCTATTGGTTCATGTGTCTATTCGGTACCATTCCTCTTCACCGCGCCTGTCGAGCTACTGATTATGTCTATGTTATTGTTTGTGATGGTTGGCTGGGAGGTTCTGTTGGGAGTTTCCTACATCATGTTCTGTACATTTTTACGCTGTGGGGTGAGGAAAGTGTACAAAAAAATGCACCTCGGCACTGCGTTTTTCAGTGACCAGCGGATCGCCCTGTTGAGCGAGGTTATTTGTGGTATAAGAGTTATAAAAATGAACGTGTGGGAAGAAGTGTTTGAGAAACTGCTCGGGAATAGTCGCAGGTTTGTGTCACGGATACTTTCCATTTACAATTAGTCGGATGGTCAGTCAGTCAGTCAGCATGTCAGTCAGTCAGTCAGTATCTTCGTCAGTCAGTAAGTCTATCAGTCAGGCAGTAAGTCAGTCAGTCATTCAGTCAATTGATCAGTCAGTCAGTCAGTAAATGAGTCGGTCATTAAGTCAACCAATCCAGTAACTTTTTAACTGAGTTATCTGTCAACCAGCCTCTGGTCAGTCAATCGGTAAGGCAAACTGTTAATGTCTCAGTGACATGTTGAGTCCACAGGCAAAAGCTAATTAAGCAACCGAACAGACCCTCCTTACTTACTTGTTTTCTTAATTTTATTCTTAATATGCGTGTTTTTCTTTCCAGGAAAGAGCTGCCTTTCATCAGGAATAAAACGCTGGCTCTTGGTGCATTTGTATCCGTTCAACAAGCCGTTCCCATCATAGCCTCTTTAGTTTCCATAGTAACATTAATGATGAGTGGAAAAGAACTCACCCACGAGAACGTATTCTTGATCATATTAGTAATGTACATACTCGAGTCTTCATGCGGTGAATCTTTTGCCAGGGGAACAGATGTCCTTGTAAGAACACTTGGCCTGCTCGATAGAATAGAGAGTTTTCTCCTAATAGACTTTCCGTTGTCATCGTTTTACGAAAACGTAGCAAGTCGTACGAGTGAGGTCCCTCCCTCCGACAAACCTCCGAGTCTTTCTTTGATTGGAGTTTGCTGCGAACGCGAATGTGAGTTGGTGGATATTGATCTAAACTTCGTCACTTTTAACTGCGAAGGTGCACAACTTGTCGCACTCGCAGGGCCCCCTAAGGAAGGGGCCGTTACTTCACTGTTCTGTGAGGCTATACTGAAAGAAGTTCCACTTTCAAGGGGGCGTATAGTCCAACATGGTGACCTCGCCTACGTTGGCCAAAAGCCATGGATATTTTCAGGAACTGTTCGGGAAAACATTGTTTTCGGGGAACCTTACATCAAAGAAAGCTATTCAGCTGTTTTAAGAGCTTGTAAACTGAATGAAGCCATGCAGTGTTTACCGGATGGTGATATGACTAAAATTGGCCATGGTGGTTACAAACTAGCACTTAGTCAGCAGGAACTCATAAACGTAGCACGCGCATCTTACTCATCAGCGTCCATCGTCCTAATGGATAATCCTCTTAGTCACGTAAGCATCTCAGTAGCCAATCAGGTCTTCGATGATTGCATCCTAAGTTTTCTCTCGTCTCGTCTGCGTGTCGTGGTGACGGGTAGAGCAAGTTTCCTCGAGAGGTGTCCACGTGTGTTGCTGATGGTTGATGGCCTTATTATCAGAGAAGGATCACTCGATAACATTCGGGAGTCTGGTGAAAATCTCACGTGGCTGAGGACAGACACTATCCATGAGAGAGAAAAAAGTGGAGTGGTCCAACAATCCTTGTCTGGTGGAATCCTTTCCGCGAGTTTGAGGGAACCAAGCGTCAAAAATATCACTGATCAAGATGCTGAAGGATTTTCTATCTATCTGAGATATGCGAGGCAAACAGGATGGCTTCCATCACTGTCAGTTGTAGGTTTCCTGTTAACATTAACTCCAGGAGGTAAGGAATGTCTATTCAGAAATATCTGTTTCGAACCCTACCTTAAAATGATAAATAATCCACAATATTTATATGCTAAAAGCTGATTCGATAACGTTGTTTTCCCCTTTCAGTCGTCCTCGCAGGTCTTGGAATATGGTTTGCACGAATTGCAGATCTATCTCGTGATTACCACTACCACCACTTCAGTTTGTCTGCAATAGTTGTGGGAGCCTATGTCATACTGCTTCTTCTTAGAGCTCTGTTTCTGCTCTTGTGTGGCCTTCGATCGTCCATGCGCATCCACGACAGAGCTATTTCTACACTGCTTAAGACATCAGTCCAACATTTTGAAAACGAAGAGAAGGATGCTTTCCTAAGAGTATTTTCTAAAGATGTAGAATGTTTGGACGAGAAGCTCCCCTCCGACATTCTGCAGTTGGCACAGTCGGTGGTAGAACATGCTGCAGTGGCTGTTATGATCACGCTAGTAGCTCCGTGGACGGTGCTTGCTTTCATACCCGCATCTCTTATCTCATTTGTGGTTGGGAAATAATATCTCTGGTTGGAGCGACAGGCCAGAGATAATGAAAACAACACCTTAACGCCCCTGATGATATATTTTTCGGATACTATGATGGGTGCGGTCACCATTCGAGCCTCTCAAAAGGAAAGCTACTTCATGAAAGAGTTTTTAAGGTAAGTTTTGTTATTGATGTCACGACCTACCTCCATGTAACTGAGGATATCCTGTCTATCATTTCGGAATTCATTTTACTTCAGTCGGACAAACGTTTCAGCCAGGGAACAGTCATTGATTATTGCCTTGGGAGGGGAAGGGAGGTTGGAGGATTTGCGGGGAGATTACATGGCTTTCAGGGGGGGACGGAGGGTAGAATCGGTCGTCACTAACAGAGTGTGAACAGGGGAGAAGAAAAAATTGACTGCCGTCATTAAAATACTACAGAACCTTAGGGGGGGATCAGATAAATTTTATCGTAACAAAACCAAAAACATAAGACCCCCACCCAGCATGCAAATCCGTACAGTGAAGTCCCATTGTCTCGCACTCCTGTTCTCTCCGCGCCTCGTTTCCTCGAAATTAGGCCTCTTGTCGGGCGTGGACCGTCCCATTTTCTTCTGGATATCTCGACGCATTTTCACAGATCTCCAAGAGGTTCGCGATCGTACCGTGTGCCGTATTGCTAACTCGTAAAACTTTCTGATTATCCAGATTGCAAAATCAGCACATGACGGCAGTATGCATGCGGTCAGCGGCGGAACAATGGTTGGCAGTGAGACATTTGGCTGTGATGTCATTGACCATGTGTGTTGCCACTGTGGTAGTCATCTTCACAAGCAACAACAGTAAGTGTAAGTCATGACTGACTGATAAATGAAACTAAATAACACCTAAATGACTACGTCGAATGTTTAACTTGCATCCCAACTTGACTTCTGAAAGTTAACGGACTCTAATGGAACCCGGTAGATATGACCGCCTTCCGTCTGGAATATTTTAGTGGTATTAAGGAGATATTAGATGGGGTTACACTGAAGAACTGTTGCCCCCCCTCTCCTCTGGAACCGAAGCATTTGTAGCTAATTCTCCAGCTTATTTGCAAACATTTCGTCAGATGTGACTAAGTTACTTTTGGTTTTTGTCCGGGAAAAATTGAAGGGAATCGTTGAGGCAAAACCAGCTTACCCCAGCTAGGGCTTGAAGGTACGGTATTGAGTAACTAACTTCTTTGAAGCATTTACCAACATACATAGTGCTGGCTGACCAGGAACTAATTTTTTCTTTTTCAGCTTTTGTCGCTCTGTCGTTGACATTTGTCAGACAGCTTGTTGTAGGAATTGCTATTATTCCATTTCTCGTCAAAAACATAGAACAGGACATGACTTCAGCGGCCCGATTGATGAGTTTCCATGACATGCGCTCCGAGTCTAGTCACCAGAATGACACGAAGCCACCCGAAGATTGGCCGAAGGAGGGCGCCGTGTGTATCAGCGATTCCTTATTGTCTCACACCTACGGTCGTCGACGGGTATCATTTGAAACGTTGTCTTTAAGAATTGAGCCAAGAGAGAAAGTTTGTATCATAGGCCAAAAAAACGCAAAGACGATCTCCTTTGCCTCTAAACTTATGCTTCTGTCAAAAGGATCCCAACGGGAGGTATGGGTCGATGATATTTCACTAGCAACGATTAGTCTCCGAGAAGCGAGGAAAGCTTTCTGCACACTTCAGCAAACACCATTCATTTTTACGGCTTCAATACGAAAAAACCTTGACCCGGAAGAGAAACATGAAGACGAAGAGTTGTGGAACGTTTTGGATACCGTGACAATGAAAGAATATGTGAAAGGACTGCCTGGGGGGCTAGACTACATGATGACACAGTCTGTGAACTTCTCCAATTCTCGGCTGCTGTTGTTGTCTCTCGCTCGTGTGATACTACAGAAGAAGAAAATCGTGATTTTTGATGGAGTTGTCTCAGGCGTCGACTTCACCACATTGCGCATAATCCATAGTGTTGTCAAGAACCAGTTTGCCAATTCTTCAGTGATCACGGTTGCGTATGGATCTATTGGACTAGAAACAATTCTGCACCACGACCGCGTTGTTGTTATGGAACAAGGGAGGATTGTGGAAATGGATAGTCCAAATGCTCTACTCGCCCGGAAGGGAAGCTTACTGTCAGAATTTCTTGCCCCCACGTGACAGTCACATTGTATACCCGAAAGGCTCCGCAGCGGTGCCCGAGACTTTGAAATTAGTAATTTACTTTTAATAATAATCAAACATATAATAGTCAAAGAATACTCTGCTTTCCATGTTCGTGAGTACACCAGCCCTTTCAGTATTGATTTCAAATGTATAAAGCTACGTTGCCTGTAAATTTTTTGGCCAGTTTGTATTTCAGTGTCATCTGTTCAAATGTTTTTAAGTGTTCCATCACTTCTAAAATGTCAGCTTTGTTTTTAAATAACCAAAATCAGAGCAAGTAGACCAGAAGTAAATTTTTCAAACTGTCTTGAGGACGTAATTAGTGAATCTCTTTTTATCTGGGTGACTGCATCTGTCCAAAGAATTTAGCGTTTCAGAGGGAAAATAGTTGTTAGCTTTTTTCTTTCTCATACCCAATCCTTTTGAAAACGTATTTATACAGATTTACATAAAATTACTCTGGTCGGTTTTCAGCTATATTTTCCACTCCACCTCTAAGTATAAGATACATATCATAAAATCTTAAGATATCAAAGCGTCCTCACCTATTACTAGCACTAAAAAAATCATTTTCAACGTCGTGACAGTTTTCTACTGAAAAACTCAGCTTATATTCTAAACTGGGAACTGTTTAAAATAAAAAGACTAATATTAAGGTATAACTAAGCGATTAAAATTTTTTTCGATTAAAATGTGGTAGCTTGCAATACAAGAATCTTAGGGCGCTGTCGAAAAGCAATAACCAGAAGTAATCCTAATGACTGGAAGCAACAACGAACCAACTACCTGTAGCTGGGTGATAGGAATGGAAACAAGTCGCGATTGATTCTAGTTTTGAATCTGATCGTTCGTGAAGGTGGCATGACTTAGGAAACCCATCACGGCACACTAGATCATCTAAGCCCTTTGAAGTAAAAATAATAATGAACCTTGACCTTTTAGTTTTAAGAACGTTCTTTTCTGCGCTGAGTGTATGGCTTCGGTCGATCCCTAACTAAGGAAGTTCTCTTTACGTGATCGCGCCTGTAAGAGTCCTCTCGACTTCTTCTAGGTCGACTGGAACGTGCATATGTTTCATATTCCCTACCATATTCACAGTAATTATCAGAATAAAAATAACCATCACCGTGATCATTATAATTCCTTTCGGGATAATTACGATGGTCACGTTCAGGGTTATAATAAGTTCTATCAGAATCATCGTAGCGAGAATAAGTATCATGATTATCTTCCCTGTGTCGTTCGCTTCTAAACCTCCTTTCCGTGTAATGTCTACGTTGGGTTGGGGTGCCTGTAGGTTGATAACGATCCACTTGTTGATAACGCGATCTGAAGTCGTTGTAACCACTTGTACTTCCCCTGATGTAGTTAGAAGATCTCGAGTTTGTTTTGTTCTCTTCAAATGCGTCGTTCCTTGAGGCATATCTTGAGTTGGTATGGAGATGTCTTGGTCTGTCAAATTGAATTTCGTCCTGTTTCCGGTTATCCCCAACACGAACGGAAGACGTGAAATCGCTATTAAAAGTGACAAAATTTCATACAAATTTAAATGGTATGCAGGAAGTGGCTTGCCATACATTACGTTGTGACGTGCATTTATCTTAGCGTAACAAAATCGTGTAAAAAGAAATTGAATAGTTTACTCACAATTCGGGGATTTTTTTATGAAGATCCTCCAGGTAATTCTCACGCTCCATATCATGTCCTCGAGCTTTATTAAATGCTGGAAAAGTAATTAAGAACAAAAAAAGTTTCTAAGTGTTATTCTAAATTCATTCATCACAACAGTAGGTCTCAACAGGTTGAAAATAAAAAGCAAGTTAGCAGATTACTTTCAGAAACAATCTGGTCAAAGAAGAGATGACGGCGAAAATAGCTATTTTCCTTTTAGGTAAATGAGAGGTTTACTCAGTAGAGCGCTTTTCGATTGAGTATCGTAAAACCAAAACTAGAGTAACCACAACAGCCAACCAGAAGAAAGAAAAATACTTTTGAGAGCCAATGAGAACTCAAAGTAAATCAAGGCGACTGTGCGGGAAAACGAGGGCGACCAAGTCGTAGTAGTGTTAGCTTTGAATTTGATTGGTTGAGAGAGTAGCGGGAGTTTTCAGGACCAATCACAGAGCAAAGTCACGCAAAAGAGAATCAATCTCTGATTATTCAACTTGTGTAACACTCATTGTAGCGTTATCTGAAAAGATTTTGACTTTGACCTCACAGCTTATTGTACCTTTGATAGCCTCTTCAGGGGTGTATCCTCTGCATTCAATAAGATATCTAAAATGAACAAGTGGATTCATTACATCAGTTGAAACTCAAATGTTGTTCTTCGTTGAAATAGAATTTCCCAATCACATAATGAAATCACTTTTTGTACTATTGTATTTCACTTCTTCTCACCTACAAACTACATAACCACTTCTGTTTAGACCATGAGTACAGTGGACCCCAACAACAGCATCTGGAGAAAAATTAAAGATGGTAACATATCATATGGGATTCAACAGACTAAAGGAGTAAACTGTTTGTACCATTATGTTTCTCACCTGAGTTACTCCTCTTATCCAGAAAGCTGCAGACCTCAGTCTTAAACCTTTGGAAGAATGTAACATTGCTTTTTAAATGTACCAAGAACGGTTATCCAGATCCCAATTCCATTATTCAAATTATTCCTTACCTTGTTACCACAGTTTCATCTGGAATTTCTTTTCCAACACATTTGATCTTGCAGTGAAGTATGCCATGGTCAGAGAGCTCCTTTAACAATATATGATCAATAAATCTATTACTGTTTTGGTAGAAATCATGATGCCTAACAACAAAGCTTGTCTAATTTTCAAGATCTTTCAATGTGAACACCATTGCAATAACCTTTAACTTATTTTTCCTCCCACAGAGTTGCTGTATTAAATGTATGAAAAATATGTATGAAAAAAAGAAGCTAACATCATTCTTTGATCTACATACCCTGTAATTATAATATCTGTAAGTGTTAGTGAAGTCCACAACCATTCCAAGTTTTATATGCTTTCGGTTGAGGCAATTCAGCAGATCCATCGGTGTAAACCTTAAAAAAGATTAAAAACTGATGAAAGATATTGAAAGCGCAGTTTTTAAAGTGTGTGATGAAAAAATGTGAACAGAAATTTTAAAAAATTAGCATCCACATGTCTAGTAAATAACACTGTACCTACCTTTCATGCGGTTTGATTCCATTGTCTTGATCACTTTCATTGTCATATTGCTGCAACAAGATAGTATTTCGAAGTAAATTCAAAGCCCTGTCAGTTCTAAGATGTAGGGTAGTGCTAAAAAAGACAGCAGTTGGTGATTGTTTTCAGTACTGATATCTTGACAACATGAGCGATACTTCATTTCAGAAATCACTAACATGTTGTTATTTCACCTTACATGTGACAAAGGTGTCTTAAATGCAATAATTCTCTCTCCTGGTATGGGTACCCCACATGGTTTATAGTCTCTCCACCTGTTATAAAATAAATCAAAGTCATTGCTGATCATTGCTGACAAACAATCTTAACATTTCCTAACAAATTCAAGGGGTTTTAAAAGGTTTTTTTAAAATACGTCAAACAAACCTGTCTTTTAACATTATATGTGAACAAAAATATGTTCATTTTTGACCACTTGGTTTGTCAGAAGGGGGTAAGATTATGAAGAAAAAGAGGTGCTGCATTGGTGGGGGGGGGGCACTACAAGATAGTTTAGTTTTGTCAAATGAATTGGCAACTGTCAAATTAAATTGGCCACCGTCAAAAGTTTCTGAAGATACCTTTTTGAGTCTCAGCCCTTTTAAGTATGCCACTAATCCAAGAAATAGGAGGATAGTGTGCTCGTGACAAGACGAAAAAAAAACATCTTTCTCTACATAGGTGGATAGTTATCAATTTTGTAGCATGCAGGTCCAGCTTACTTAAATCGTGATACAGTTCACTGAAAAAGTAGTTCCTTCTCATATCCAGATGGTTTTTATGGTATCTTTTATAATAGTCATGTCTTTTAGAAAGGCATAACACCATTCCATTTTATGATGATAATGACTGATGACGTTCTTTAAGCCTTTTACACCATAACGTCAGTATGCATCTTCTCCACGCTGTTCTCGACACATTTTTTAAGGTACTGACATGGAAATTTAATCAACAGTCAACAGCTGCTACAGTTGGTGATCATTTCATTTACTCTCGTGACTTTATGTTTGATTCAGGGGTGATTAAGTGTGGAGACACTTAATCAATCTATAATGGAAGATTGAAGACTCATGAAGAACACCACACAAACCAACTTGGTCAAAGTTCCTTTTGATATAAAGAGGTAATAAAAATATATACTCACTTATCAGGTATCCTTTTGTCAATAACTACTTCTGTATTCATTTTCCTGCAAAATCTAAGCGAAGTTAAAGATAAAAGCCTTCCTAAATACACAAATCCCGGAAGCTCTCGTGAAAAGCGAAACATCATCGCCGAAAACGAGAAGGAATGGGAACTAAGCGAACGCGATGGAATGCCCAGCGGTTTCTTTCTTACGTGCTAGCGAAAGCTCATGTCCAATCTTCTGACGAACTAACGGGCAGTCATCTCTCTTCGCATGTGGGGCTGTTTTTGCTGTTCTCATTCTGTATCTTTCAAGTTTACACTAGCAACTCATAGGAAATAAAGAAGAGGATAAGTATGCAAAGAGCACCTCAGCCAAGCTGTTTTGACCGGGTTAAAGTTGGCTTCATGATCGGATTTGCTATTGGAATGAGCTCTGCTGCGCTCTTTGGAACCTATTCTGCGTTCAAGTAAGATGCTAATATTACTACTACAACTTTTGGACCTGTAGCGTTATAAGTACCTAAACCGAGATTTAGAGGAATTCTTTCACTCTATTTTACTTGTACTTAATTGTCATCTGTTCATATGGAAATCGCAGCCCGGTTACTGAGATGAAAAAGATGTCGTCTTTCGATGCAAGTTCATCACAGTTACACTCCGGATTAAGTGTTTATATGGAAATGTTTTATGTATAAATTTCCAAAGATCCTGGATAGAATCAAAAGAAACGGCTAACCACCATACCCCTCCCAAAGTAATGATGAAGATATGTGAATACCGAAATGTGTCATTTGATGTGTCACTTTGACGTCAATAAAATAGGAGGAGGGGGAGGGTTTGTGGGGTTGTACAAATGTTAGTTATTGTGCCTTAGGTCACAACCTTTAGGCAGTAAACAAAACTTTGACATCAGTGGGCAGGCTCAATTGCAATAGCATTTTTATCTTACTTTTATGACAAAGGAGATTATTGTGAAGCAAGATTTTAGTAACTGAAATTGTCCAGTTGATCATGTTTATAAGCAGAGGTCCTACTCAGAGTATCACTCTTTAGATTGATTGCTAGAAAAGTGAAAGAAACACTGCAGAAAGGTAGAAAACTTGACACTTATTCTCTCCCCGCCAGATATGGACTAAGAGGAAGAGAGTTAGTCAGTAGTGTCGGCAAGATCATGCTTCAAGGAGGAGGAACGTTTGGAGTGTTCATGTCTGTTGGCACAGCTATCAGATGTTGACTGCTAACAGAGTGGGATTTTTTATTCTGTAACGAACACCAGTCATTGCTAAGGCTAGGATATGATTATGTGAGAGATGCTGGCAAACTTTCAACACAGTCTGTGCTGTCAATATTTATAATGATTAGAACACTGTATCCTGTCATATATGACATAAGTTCAGCAGAAAACTAAGGAAAAAAAGATGAAAATAAAATGTTACCCGTAGAAAAGGAAAAGTCAAGTCAAATCATTTGTTTGTGTCAATATCTTATCTGTGTCATCTTTTCTTGATTAGTTTTTGTTTAAATTGTGGCAATTGGTTGTAGTTAAAGAATTTACTATTTTAACTCTTTAAACCCCAATATCTGTGTGTATATTCTCCATACTGTTCTGTATACATGTCCTATAGTGCTGACAGGGAGAATTGGTTCAACAGCATAAAGCTTCTTTAGTTAATGATCATTTCCCTCATTCTTGTGACCCTAATGTGTGACTCATGGGTGATATTATATGGAGAAATTAGGTGCTAGTCATTCTTAGGGGTGAAAGGATTAATTGCAGTGGAGCTCTAGCCTTATTTAAAGACAATACTTAAGACCTTTTTAATTTTTCCACGGAAAAGTCTTGGTATGAAAATCAAGGTTTTCCATTTATTTGAAAACAAAATTGTGACATCTGGAAAAAAAGATGAATTTGGGAACTCCTACCAAATGAAGAGGATGGATAAGATTAAATTTATTATTCATGGACTTAAAGCAACAGCAATGATTCAAATAAATTTCACTGTATATATTGGTATTTCAATCTTTATGTGCTGTTTTTGCTGTGGGAAACCTTTTGTATGACACAACTCAAAACAGTAACATTTATTTGCTAAAGATGTTTATTTATACGTTTCCATAAGCTTTAGTCTGTATCCTTTACATTGTTGTATGAAAGAAGTGCTCTTTTTACTGGTTTGTTATAACAGAAAGATTTACTGACACCTCTATACCAAAGCATTGTGAACCAGTGTCCCTCTCCCTTTCTACTAGCCACTGGTTACTGTCAAGCTATTCACTGTATTTAGATACTTTGTTATATGACAACAATTGTTTCACAACACTCAGAGTAGTTCTGATGCAGTTAGTTATGTTGGCATTGCAATTTAAGCAGTCCAGCCTACTAATTTTTGGACACAAACAATAGTAATCTGTTATCTGTTTCAGTTCCTTTCATCCTTCATACTTAATGGATCATCTGAACCACAAACGCTTTGACAACCCTTTCAGTAGTGCTATGTCAGCAGCGTTAGTTTCATGTTTTTTTTTCTAAATCTAATTATTCAACACACCGAACATTTGGGGTTTTAGCGACCTTTTTTCGCTGGTATAAATAGGTAGATACATCCATAAGACTTGCAAAGCTACATGATTTGAATGTGAAAAGAATTCCTGAAAAAAATTAAAATTTGACATTCCATCCAATATGGAGCAACCTTTCTCTGGTTCGCGGCACAAAAAATTGTACTAGTAAACGAATCTCTTTGGAGTTGTTCATCTCAGGGAGTCAAAGCCAAAAGAGGTCACTATTTTTATCTCAGTCACTGTCAATACTATGGCAGTTGCGGTGTAGTCTCGTACGGTAAACCTGGCGAAAAAAAAATTGTTTACCTTCTACCCTATAACTTTTGTGAGGTTCAGCTGTGTACATGTTAAAATCTTTATTATGTTAATTAGCAGAATGATTTGAAACCAGTCCTAAGCGGCACGTTGCTATAATTGGGAAGATGGATGCATTATAGATCCGAGTTGGAAATACAATGATGAATAAAGTAGAATGGAACGACTTATAATATATTGTCCAGTTGTTCATGCACATAACTCTGGTTCTGCCATTTTGACGTTTTCCTTTGATCTTCGTAATAACTTTCATGTCAAATTTGCTGTTAAGTGTTTCATTTCGTGTTACTGGTGTCAAGAGCACTTCGCTTTTTTTCCTCCTAAGATACTTTGGAAATTTGTTCTAGTCATTTCAATTTTTGCGAGCTGTCGATAATTTATTTGAATTTTTGGTTCAAAGAAATCTGTAATCGATAGTAAAAAAAGAAATAATTCTATTCGGGCCCAGAGATGAAACTCAATACAGACTTAGTTCAAAGTCCATACCAAAATAGAACGGTAAAACAAATTCTGCTTTGAGCTATTCTTTGAACACAGAAATATTCAGCAAAGTGTTATGCAATATATCTTAGAGCTGGATGTACTACAAATGGAAACATGGTCTTCACGTGAATTGTTGAAGAGCGCTAAAACTGGGTGACACGAGAAAATAAACTAATCGATATTAGTGTATTGTTGCTTCATTGAATCAGTGAAGCTTTTTTTTCTATGACTGAGCGTATGTCGGCTTTTTACGCTTTGAAATGAAGGGAAAATTAAAGGAAAAGAAATGAAATATGGGTTTTTGAAGTGTTTTATGCACGGATGGTCACCAGGTGGTTATTGAGGTCTATTTTTAGCATCGTGCTCTTGAAATATCCATCCGGTCATTGTATTGGACTGGCATCGATTCATCACCTAGAGACCACCTCTTCACTTTTTCCCGCTCCAATCGAATTCAATTTTAATTTGTTAATGTAAAAGAAATCGGTGTGTCTCACATCATCTTGCTGAATTCAAACTCTCGCCTTGCTTATCCGCGTACACCTGTTTTAATGGAAGGGATCAATCGACGCGAGTCTTTTCAATTTGAAAAAGCGTAGTTAATGGCATATTATAGAGCTCGAGGTTATTAACCACAATTAATTTCTTTTCTATATTGACCACTAATTCATATCTTAGGGTGAAGTTTTTGAAAGACATTTAAAAATCGTGCCGATGTTGTACAAGTAGTTGCTGCTCTTTGTTGGCAAATTTTAGACGCTTTGTTTTTTCGTGTATAATAATATTCTTTTTTTTTTTAAACGATAGCGAATTCAAAGATTATTCAAGCTTCCTTGGCCGAGATAGTAAGCAAGATCTCTCCCTCCCAGAATCACCAGAAAACAACTCATTAAAATGTAAGTTGAACGAAAGGAAACCTTTCCTTTATTTTAAGGGCGTTCATTGCTAATTATGGCTTCTTTTATTCCCCCCGGCTTGGTTTCAATTTGCATTTTTAGCTTTTTAATTCTGTATTGACTTCCATCGTCTTCGTCAAAAAGTCTAGCCTTATGACAGGTTATTTCGGCGGAGAATTGGAGGTAGAAAATGGTTTCTGAAATTTTTCTTTGGAATTGGGAATTTTCTATTTCCGGTGGATTAGCGCGCGGATGAACTGGGCATGAAGTTTGTTATTATCAACAAAGATGGTAGATCAGGCACTGACTGAACGCGAAACAGATAAACTTTTTTATTACCATGTAGATCTTTATTGTCGAACCAGTCCTGTGCCAGACGTCCTACTACCAAGATTATGCTTTTTCTGCCAATCTTTTGTGCCGCTGAAGGAAGAAAGCAGGGCAGCTTAGTTCTTTTTGAAGGGCTATGAATTTCAGCTCGTCTTCGGCAGCCGCTAGCAACGATGGCATCAACAACTCTTTCCAAAGACTCTCTGTTACTCAAATTGCCCCAACGGACATAAAAAAGAACATTTTGACTCTCAAAAAAGCGTTCAAAAGTGTAAGTTTAACCAGAAATTCGTGCTTGAAACCTCAACATGTTCCCGGCAGCTTTGGGCATTTTGAGCAAGGTGTTCCTTTGTGCGAGATTTTCACCGATATCGGCCAGAAATTTCTTGATCGCTCAAAGATCGTTTTGGCGAGAGAGTGCCTGGTACGCCTTGAATCTTCCGCTAAGTTTGTACAAGAGCTAGAAGAAACAGTGGAAAAGTATATGGCCTATTTAGATGGTGAAATGCCAATTCCAAGCGAGTTCCCATTCAAAGTTGAAAGATTTCACGACATTTGCCATGCAGCAAAAACACAATGTATGTACCGACTGGCGATAAGAAAACTTATCTTTTCCGATCCATGGCTTCGCAAATGTGTGCCAGACATGCTGGAGGACTTGGAAGTGGTGAATAAAGCGCTCTCGCAATTAGCAGATACGAGTATATCGCTCATTTCAATTATTTTATCGTGCGTGTTGCGCCTTGCCGAAAAATGCAAATGGTGGTTGAGTCAGCAAGGTTTAAGTGCTGTTTGCCAGGGAATTGAAGATTTCAATCGCCTTTTTGAGTACACTAGAAATTTTCAGAGCGATGAAAGAGAACTTTTAAGTGTGAGCGAGATTAGAAATTTTGTGCAGTCGAAGGGTCGAGAAACTGCAGTTTCAACTACAGCTGTTTCTAGTGTTTGTTTATTGTCACTGAACAAACTTTTGAATGGCGTTGCTTGTGAACGTTCTCGTATTTTGGCCGGTCACGTTTATGAATTGGTAAGCGAACATCAGGAGGTTACTCGGACGTTAAAGTACGACTTTGCTACAAACTTCGAATGGAAAGACTTTGGGGTGGTATGTACTGGAGGGAATGTAAGACTTGAGGGAGGTACACTCAAAAATGGAGTGATGTCAGTGTTAAGCCGCAACCAAATCCCACTCCTGAAACTCGAGCCAGACTCTCCATTGCTTTCATTTGATTCAGAGGAGCAGAAATTTTTCAGTAATTTAATATCACAACTTGCTACCTCAACAACACTTATCTTAAGCCGCCATGTTAGTGGTGAGAGGAAAAATGTGATTCAGTTGCCGCCATTAGAGCAGCTGACCTCAAGTTCAAGGAGTGAAGATGCTGATCTGCAGGGGACATCAACAGCTGAGGAGGCTGGAGGGTCAACAAGTTCATTACTGCATCATCAGGAGGGTCATGGCATTCTCAGGCACAGCTCAAGTCCAGGATCACCCAGACTCAACAAGCGTGTTCAGTGGAACGCACCCTTAGACTCTGAAACAACAAAGCAGTTACATTATGATTATAGCACTATGCTTTGGGCCAGTTTTGGAGAGCAGCTGGTGGCACTGATGGCAGAAAATCAAGAATCTATAGTCAACTTAATGCAAAATGTGGCCTTGGGTCCATTGTTCTTGTGGTCTGATTTTCTTTTGATGGTTGTTGTTCGCATGATGGAGTCACTACGTCTGTCAGGTAAGTTTGAGAGAGTACAGGGGACATCTGAGAAGTAAAGGAAGGTTTGAATAAGAAAGTAGAGGGGAAAAAAAACAAGGAGGAAAACATTTCCTTTACTAGCAGTTTATCCAGAATATGAAAATACAAACTGTTGAGTTATCTTGAATGAAGAAATTATTAATTTTTGCTCGAAATGTATGCAATTATACCCAAATGTGTGATAAATGTAGAAAATGGTAAAATGCCTTATAAGCCATTATAATGTACCAAACCTTTTGCTTGCCTTTTTCTGCATAATTGTTCCAGCTGTTGAATAAAGATCAAAGCTCAGAAAACTGTTTGTATACAGACCCATCAGTCTCCTCTTTCATATTCTCAAACAGGAATGGATGTGTAAAGATGACTTTTTTCTTAACTTGGAAATAATTTTGGCCTCACAGTCGATAAATTTCTCTTTTTTTAAGACCCCCAAGATATTTTGTTTTTCCTTCTTTGGGGAAACATCAATTTAGTTTTAGTTACTTCCTTCCCTCTGAGTCTAAAGCCATTGAAAACTTCATGTAATAGTAATTAATTAAGCATTGTGTTAAAATCTACATTTATGCCAATGAAAATCCTATCATGTACATTTTGTTGTATCTGCATATGGTGTTCTTGAGTGATATCTATCACATCAGCTATCACTGCTTTTGTAAAATTTACATTTGTGGTCAAATCCTTAATTGATCAGTGTGAGGATTTTGCTCTCATATTTTTTTGTAATTAAGATTGGTCTGCAACAAATGGATTATTATTTTTTTCAAACTCTATGAATTACATCTATTAATTGGTCAATACTTCGGTTTTAAAATGCCAAAAATTTATAGCTCATTTCTGACGTCACACTGCAATCACTAGCAAACCTAATATTTTAAAAGTGAATGATTTTTAAATTGTAATTGTTAGCTGGAAAGAAATTAGATTTCTCTTTTTTTCTCTCAGGATTAATTAAATTTCTTTTTTTGAATGTAAGTTGCAGATGTAAATTAAGTTACAATTTTAATATAAAGTAACATGAAGTTTTTTATTTATCGTCTTTGTGTGAGAAGATGTTAATGGATACACCAGCTGTAATGACGGAAATTTGTTTGATTTGAGGAAATTCTGCCTCGTGCAAAATGAGAATAAATTATTACCTTTTATAGTCCAGGGGATAGGTCCTTATTTATATTGAACAATGACCTTTAATTTACATTGCAATATCATCGCAAAAAATATGATGATTCATCCTTATCAAGAAATGCTTTATTTATCAAGTTGCACAATTCATTTGAAGTCATTTCTGAAAAATTGCTTGTACTTTTTCTGCAAGCTTGGCCTGATGTTTAATATGATCATAATAAATTAATTTTTTAATTCATCTAGATTTTATTTTATATCTTCCCTTGATTTTGATGCATTAGATTTATTTATTTTTGTTGTTTGTGCTTGTTATTTGCATAGTGCCTTTTGGCTTTGTCAGTAGAACTGAAAATGTTAATTAATTCATTTTTGGTTGAATCACAATTCTAAGAGATGTTGTTAAACAGCTGGATTTACAGTGCAACTAGGCAAAATTTGCTTATTATGAATGCAGTTGTTTTTCTAGGTGGATCCTGGTAGAACCATGTCCACTGCTTATCTAATGTGTTAGCTGGTTAGCTGGCTGGTTTTCCTTGTATAGTTCTGGGTGACATAACCTGTTCTATCCTTTCCATGAATGATTTCTTGAAATGTTTGTACAAATTATTGAATATAATGTTCACTGGTTGTTTCATGTATGATAAAATGGCTCCACACAAGGCTGTAGTGAGCCAAATATAAATTTTAAAGGAGGAGAATTGTTTTATTTTTCCTTTCTGTTCACAGGCTGTTTGCCACCAGCTGGTACTAGTTCCCTTCAAGCTGTAAGCTGCTATCTTCATTGTCTGGCCTCTGCATCAAGCTGGGATTCAGGTAAGATTAAGATCTGCTGATCTTCTCTGTGTGCAAATAAACATTGCCCTAAAAGCTCTTCAATAAAAGTAGCAATAGTTTCTATATTATGTGCAACTCTGCACCACACAATTAAATTAGTGACAGTCCTAAAGGTTCTTGTATCTGTTCATTACTAGGTTTCATTTCATTTGAAACTGATAGTTAATTAAATAATTGCTGCTCCTACCTTGCCTTCTACTGTGACCAGTTCTGAAGTTATTGCATTTTTTTCTCATTAGCTTTCAGTGGTGTTCTTGGTTCCTGTCTGTCTGACAAATGCCGCATGGACAGTGAACTTACAGACAGCATCCCAGGTACACAGACAGCACAATCCATAGTTAGTCTCTTGGATCCACTTGAAAGCATTTTTGAAATGGCAGGTTACTGGAAACGATCATCTAGCCATTTGGAACCTCATGCCAATAGAAGTACCAGAGCTCTAACACTGTCAGTTTTTCCCAGTCTGTGCCGCTTTCATTCGTTGCTGTCCTTTGGATTTAACTGGTTTGATACCAAAATACATCATTTTTTATCCTTGTGGTCCCTTGAGCAGTTTCTGCTTCTGACGCAGTGGGACTTACCACTTTTTCTACAGTCAGTGAAGAAGACATTTTTCCTTGTACAGTCACTGAGTGCAGTTCACAGTGATAGCATCAGTTGGAACTCTCTTTCTGTACAGTACAGTCTTTTACAGGAGCAAAGAAGCAACTTGGAGGTCAGTTCTTGTCATTTCCTTGATGTGAAATGTCATAAATGTTGTCCATCTTCAACATTTTCTTTATTATTGTCATATAGTGCTTAGCAATCAAATGTGTCTGATTGCCCTCAGCCACCATCTTAGAGTACTTTGTTAAGTCTGCACAAATGTGTTATGGATTCACTTGAAAATGTTTCAAGTTGCTAGGTGGTTTCTGAGACTGGCAGGAATAAGTTCTTTATACTTCGTGCCAAGATCTGGTAGTTGCATGTATTTTGATTGTGATGTGCTCTTTGCAAAACCTGTGATTTTTCTGTTCACTAGGGTTTATTGAAGAAGTCATGGGTTCTGTTCTCAAGAGATCTGACGAAAATTTCAACAGAATTCTTTCAGGAGGCCATGCCTGTTGGCAAGAGTTGGAAGAAGAGTCGCCACTCTGGTAAAATTAATGGAACCCTAACTCTAACCTTACTTCCATCATTTGAAACTAAAATCACCCTCCACTGGGATTAACTGTTTAGGCCACAACTAGTTTAGGCTGAAGTGGTCAAAATCTCCCAACAGAATATTTTCTGATGTTATTCCTTTTTTTTTTTTTTTTGCCTTAATTCATGGTAAAAGCTGTGATCACATTTCTACACATTCACAAGTTCAGGGGAAACACAGTACAGTCGAACCTCGATTATCCGGACTCATCGGGACCTCGGTAAATAGTCCGGATAATCAAGAGTCCAGATAATCGAAAATATGAATATTAATGAGATAGAAATGTGAAATAATTATCTGCTTATCTTTAATCAATAGAACGGCTAGCTTTTGCTTCGTAGGCATGTTTTTTATTTGAGTTTACAATAATTATTGATCGCTCATGTGTTTACATAACCCACGCGGAAGGAACTAATCAAGCATGAAATTCCCTCGGCAACAAAACAATTGAGCCAACCATATTTTCGCAGAACGCATCAGAATATTTCTTTGTCTCGTCGCACTTTCAACAGTCTTTTGAAAGAATCATTGGGCTTTTTGCGACTTTGAGTTTTTAAGGTCACAACTAATTAATATTCATGGAAAATTGGGACCAGAGAAGAAAGTCCAGATAATCGAATAGTCCGGATAATTGGGGTCCGGATAATCGAGGTTCAACTGTAGTCAATTTTGGTCTTTTGGTGTGATTCCCATGGCTTTTTGCTGATTTGCATGCTTATGAATCCATCTGTGAAATAGGACCAGCTCTATCAACTCACCCTAAAAGTATTGTAAACATAGGCATGTAAGTTGCACTGCAGATAACCTGTCCCTCCAGTTTGGCAACTCAAATTTTTTAAAGAAAGTGCTTGAAAAGGAATTGAAGGAAATCACCAGTGGTGTCTTGAGAAAGTTGCATTATTTTGGTTGCTTCATTAAATGTGCATGCATGTTGTTTTTTTGGTTGTCTCATTTTGGTTTGATGACAACTGAAAAAGTTAATCAACCAGATGAACTAAGAAAATTCTTTTTTCCTAACATAATACAGAAAACCCAGCCAACCCTAACAGTTGTTCTCAAGAGAGCCAGACTTAATAGCATGACTTAATTTTGATGATATCTCATTTTCTCTTATGACTTGTTTTGTAATACTTATAATCAGGGATTCCTCATCAGCGGAGCCAATATGTGGAACACGCAGTGTTTCAGATTTTGGAACCAGTTGTAGAGAGCTCCATGGGTTTGTCTTTTGAAAGTCGACTGAATGTTCTGACCCTTGTTGTCAACACCATGATGGAATCATGGAGTGATTTCATTCTCAAAGAGGAAATTGTTTTTAGGTAAGAATTTGTAGTATATGATGGCCTTTTCACTAGCATTTCAGAAAGAATGTGTTTAAATGCAGATATCTCTGGAAAAAGACAACCAGCCCCACCCCACAGGGCTTCATGTTAAACCTTGCTTGAAAGATCAGGCTGAAGGAACACAAAAACTGACGAGTTGGTGAGACAACAAAAGTGAAAAATAGCTGGAAAAGAGAGGAACATTTTCAATTACCAGTGATCATTGTTGAATTTTCCTTATGCACAGCCCAGGCTGGAATTATTGAGTAGATACTCTGATTAGGAGCTTTGAAACTGGCTTAATAGCTTTATTTTGATTCATTGTCTAAGCTCCTTCATTGTACAATCAGTTGCCAGTCAATTGTGGTATTGATTACAGAGGAAGTCAGCAAGTGAAGAATTTCATTTCCTTTTCAAATCAATTCCACAGCTTTTATGGTGCCCAGCAGCTTAGCTTAGATTTTGGTTACATCAAAGTATGGATTGCGTCTGACTCAAGCAACCTCTCATCTGAAATTCAGTCACACCTCCTGAAGTTAGATGTGTTTCGGCATCTTGATGGTGCTATCGGTCTGCTGATGTTGCAGCCAAGGAAGAAGAAATCAACTGTTGAAGATAATGATGGGGAATTTGAATCTAATGCTAGTACCATGAGTAGTAGTTCAGTTCTGTCATCATTATCAGGGGTGGATATTGATGCATATGACATTGATGTCCTCAATGACAAGACAATTCCTAACAGGCAGAAGTGGTTGGATCTACGTCTGCGAGGAGGAAAATCTAAGAAAGGGTTATTGCCATTTTGCTTGAAGGTGCAAGAAATGAAATGAGCATCTACTCATATTTATTGTGAACCAAATTGCAGATCCATTCTACTCTTGAAACAAAAGGGAAGGATGATGATGACATGCATTTATTCATTGTTCAGGAAAGTTTTTAAACTGAATGATATTTTAAAATTATCACAAATGATTATTGTTAAATATGTTTACCCTTTCATTTCTGAAATGTTATTAATTGGATGTGTAGGCAGATGAATTTATGCAGCCTTTGAAATCAGGCTTTTGTGAAAGACATGTTGTACAAAAGAAACCATTCACTCTTCAAGAGATGATGAAAAAGTTAAGTCATAACTTATTTTTAGAGCTAACTGGCCAAGTTGGTTATACTTCTGGACATGTAATATATTTTAGAACCACAACTTCAAGTATTGTTGTATACTGTTTCTGATGGGTTATTTGGCCAATATATGAAAAGAGAAAATGGCCACTGATTCAGCTACAAAAGAATTGGATTACAATAACTTAAACATGAGATGTATTGAATATTTAAGTCCCAGAGGAAAATGTTGCAAATAATAGAGCATAATACTGTGTCAGCAAGGAGAAATTCCTCAAGCTTAGAATGCTCAGAAGAAACTGAAACTATTTAAAGCTAGTAAAACAAGAAGTTTATTTACCTTTTAAGCTAATGATTTCTTAAGTTGGATATGTTTTCACAAATTATTTAAGGTTTTTTTTTTCAAAATTAAGACTCTGTAGAAGGGTCAGGAAACTGTTGCAGTAAATGTTAGAAATTAGAGCAGTGGTTAGCTAATGTACTTTGCAGACCTGTGTATTGCTTTTCTCGAAGGCAAGTCAAGGAATCAAGAATGCTTACTTTAACATAATAATTAATGGTGTAATTATATATTGTTGTATAAAAGTTGTCAGGATTCAAATTATTAAATTTAAATTATCAAATTACATTATGAAGAAACTTCATCTTTTTGTTGAAACTTTGTCTTATTTTACTGTTCAATCTATTTTAAAATACTGATGAAGAAAGATGTTATGGGTGTTAAAAACAGTATTTTAGGGATCACAGAAACCCACTTCAGCTGTTGCTTTCCCTGGATTCTGTAACCTTCTCAAAGGAAATTTACAATTGCTAGACTCAGAAAGAAGTCAGGTTTACAATAGCAGTGTGCACTGTGAGAGTTGAATTTCTATTTTTGCCTCAAAGAAGAAACCCATTGAGCTGGACTAGAGCTTGTAACACTTGAACCATGCAGGACCACTTCAAAACATTCTCTGGAAATTAACGTGGGATTGTAAGGTATTTTATCTAGGAAGGGGACATGGATGCTGTTGTAGTTTTGAATACATTCAATTTGGTTTTCCATTCTACAATAGAGCTCAAGGCTACAAAGTAAACTGGCCTTGACTTTATAAAAACCTTGAAAGCAGGTTCTTAATCATGCCAATACTAAATCAATGAGAGTAAAAGGATCACAACCTCCTGTTTGAGATAATAGGGAATTGACTGAGTATGAATAGCAACAGACTTGTCAGATGGTAAGTTGTTCTCATTTGTAGATTTCCAAGCCCAGTAATTAGTTAACTGGCTCCATATCTCGAGTCTTTCCAATTCAATTTGCACTTTTATACTGGCACTGTAATAACAGTTTATGACATTTAAAATACTAGAGCACCTGAGTTTCTGTTTAATAAAATGATTACAGGGAAAAGTGCAGCAGATCACACTTGATATCAGATACACTATGACACAAGCAAGTGAAAAATTCACAAAATTCATAAAGATGTTCATTACGTTTATTCTGAATTAAAAACACTACATTTTAAATAATGATTTTCTGATTAATAATGAACGTATGCAGAGCCGACTGCCAATATACCATACACCAGACAAACAAGAGAAAGGCCTGAATGATTTTCCCTTCACAGAACGATGTGTGATTAAAAGCAAGGACTTTTGATCAGATTATGGGTTCTTAATGTATTTTGCATTTGGTATAAAAAAAGGAGGGCAACAGAAATGAAAGGAGGGAAGTTGCTACCATAATGTACAGTACTACTTAAAGATTAACATTTCGGCCTTCCTCTAGTTCATCAAAATCTAATGCACTTGTAGCGTGCATGGGTCTACCTCCAAGATACCAAGAATTTGCTTAATGATAATGAATAAAACTTGTACCAAAGGCTTTCACAAAACAGTCAAATCCTTTCTTTACAATAATATGAAGTTCACATAAATCTTAGAAAGTTACTGGTAATTACTCTGTCAGTTACACAGTAACCAGAGGCATAAAATATCTTACAAATGCTAAAAATCTATTCACTGTTTATTAGCCTAGAGATTCAGCATACTATTTTGATTTACCTATGACTTGAAAGATTACTTCTACCATCATAATTTGAAAAAGTAAAATCAACTGTGTAATAGCATTGAAACCTGGCTTATCTATTTTCATACAATAAATGAATGGTGTGTATTTTCATCATTTATTAACTTTTTGTGTCTATAAACTACTTTGAATATGAATGGTAATGTAATCCTTGTTAAATAAGCCTATATCATCACATTTAGAATTCTACCATTCCATACTACTATTGTTTAACTATTTAACATCAACCTTTGGGAAAATATCAATTAATGTCAACTCTGCATAACAGGTAGTAAGCATATCCCACCCTTGGCAAAGAATTGGGGTTCCATGGTGTTTATCTTTAACATAAATTCTATGTCTGATTGCGGTGTGTATACCAGTCTAACATTCTGTAAAAAACTTTGTCACCACCTTAAATTTACATTCTGAACTGGATTGTTAAACTGCACATTGTCTCTCATGTTTTCTTCTTTAACAATAGTTTTTGCCATTAATTTAACATCCTCAGCAATGATAGCAAACAAACAATACAAAAACATGAAAAGTACAGTAATAAACACTGTCACAAGATGAACGTACACTACTAACAACACAGTCATCTTAAAATACAAACTTCTACACTTAAATAAGACAAATGGCTCTTGAAGTCTAAAGTAACTAGATACCATTACAGTTAATCTTTGTTACAGAAAGATGAATGTGTATTCTTTCATAAATATGCTGCTACATTTTACAAAACAAAAGAAAATAAAAAGTTCATTGCACCAACACTGAAGCAGTTTTATGTGATCAACTTTGTCTTGAGAATAACTTTATAATGAGTATTATGTAATAATAAAGAAATGAAAAAGTAATTCACTGAAAAGTGAATGTCTGCTTGTGCAATTAAAAAGGAGATTATAGTACCCTCAAGGAAAAGTGTCATAAAGTATACATGCAGGGTAAAATTACTCATTCAAGCTCAAAATTAAAACAAAAACAATTTCTCAGGGCCGGTTTCAAAAGAACAAAATAATCTTGGAAATAGCAAGATTTCCATTGAAAAAGCTTAACTTTCTAAGAACAATGAACAATAAGGAATATCATCTACATACATTTTGCCACAGAAGAATTCCAACACTTTGGTTTGCATCTTCACATTTATCAGCTCAGACAAGAACAATTGTAGAATTTAATATTTAGGATTTGACCCAGATCTTCTGCATGCATACCTTACGGCACTTGTCTTTTGACTTTGAGAGCCAAACTAACAAACAAACTCCAGCCCCATAAAATAACAAGACCTTTTTTCTATGTTTTGCCCGATGTCTCACACTTATTTAACCTACCACAGCAGTAATTTACTCCTCAGAAAACCAAAGCTCTAATTTGTTGCAAGGAAATGTTAGCAGCAAGCAACCAAAATTACATGCCAGAAAAAAGTTATCACCAAAAGTATTCAAAACATACAATATAAGATTTTCCTTGATTTTTCATGTTCTTTTCTAGAACTGTACTTGAAATTATTAACAACTGAAGGTAAAAAAAAACTATTTGTTGACCAACATGTCTTAGTCTGTCCAAATTTTGATCAGAAATAATTCAAACAATTGACAAGCAGTTTCGTAATCACAAATCTCTCTTGAAATGTACACAGTCCTGTCAAATTAAACAATAAAACCTTTTCAAATGCTCAAAGAAACAAATGGCTTAGAAACCATTCGAGCTTATGTCTTTCAGATGTTTTTTTTTCACGAAATCGCACTAAGTAATAATCATTTTAAACAAGTAATTTCGTAATATCCTTTAACCTCTGACAAATATACCCCTTTCAATAAAATAAATAGCAACTGCAGTCTTCACCGTTCGCAATAAATAAAGCGCTATTGCTATTTGTATACGAACGAATGATCGGTCACACGAATCGAATGATTGATCGTTCGAATAAGTCAGGATTCGAACATACTGGAACTGTCTTCAGACACACCTTACTTTTGGAAGGCGTGTGAAATCGCAGGCATAATTAGAATAGTGCGCGGTAAAACTACAGCTTAGCGCTGGGCTGAACGTGCTTTAAAACGAAACAAACATGTCACAATTGTTAATTTCACATACAATTAAAAATCTTTTGAACCGGAGTATACTGCCGAACAATAGAAAATACTGCGAGTACATTCTTGTAGAAAGGATCGTACAAAAGAGAGAGGCGATGACGTGTGAAGCACATTGGGCAAAAACATAATAAACTCATTCTGTAAGAACAATCATTTGTGGCCTCCAGATTGTCGACCCTTAATGCAAGTGTACATCAACTAGGTACACAATAGAAAGGCCTGTCACACGTGCACTGAATTTACAATCGCAAGACAGAGAGAACCCACAGTCAGAGAGTAACACGACTGTTCTAGCGAGCGAGGAAGTCGTAAGAAAAGTACCATGTTACAAATTACTAACAGTAAATAAATAAACACAAAATTTAGGGTTAGTACTTGCACGCTATGGCCTACCGAGATTTATGAGGCAGCCAGTAATTTAAGATTAAATCCGACATCCCTCAGCTGTTTTCACCTCAATACTCTGTGGATGCTCTGCGTTTGACGCATCAACTTGGTTCTCAGTGCCATTTCTCGACACAGAAACAGTCAGAACGGAATTATTATCCACCGCATGTTGGCTTTCCGAGGTTTTGGGTTGGACAGGATCCGAATTGGGCGCCACAAGTCCTGCAGCCGCAATAGTGGCGAAATGATTGTTCATGGGCCCAGCCATTGAAGCGGGAATGCTTATGGTAGCCAGAGGTACGTTTTCCGTAGGTTTTTCTGTAGCCATGTTTGTATTGTCGGTAGAGTTAACCAGGTTATTGACACCGCTCGAAACAATAATCGGCGCTCCAGCGTACTGTGTTAACGGGATAGCATAACTTGGAGTCGCCAGAGTTGTTGCTACGGTAGATCTGACCGCCTGCACGGTTACAGAAGCTGCAGGTTGGATTGATGTTGGATTCGTTACTGCAGTTGTAACGAACGTTGGTCGTAGAATCATACTTCCTCCCGGAATAGGAGTCGTTGGTACGTATCCTACACTACCGATTGGCGCATACGTTACCGTGCCTCCATTGTTCACTGCTTGTACTGGGACTGTCTGAATTCCTTGAGGAAAAACCTGAGCCACTTGGGAATTCTGTGTCAAGGCTGTAGTGGGAAAGGTGCCGTTTTGAGCTGCGATGGTAGCCGTCCCGTTCATTGCGATTGGAGTTTGAGCCTGTCCAGCAGGCCACCCGGGTGTCACAGCAACTCGCGTTTGAACATACGGACGTTTCATCGGTTTCTGCTTCCTTCTTGGTCGATATTTATAGTCTGGAAATTCCTCTTTGTGTCTTTTGTCTAGCCTTGCCGCCTCATCCACGTACGGTTGCTTTTCAGCAGGGGGAAGCATTCGCCAGAGTTTTCCGAGCATTTTGCTTAATTCAGCATTATGTACGTGCGGGTACTGTTCGGCGAGTTTTCTTCTCGCTGACTGCGCCCAAACCATGAACGAATTCATCGGCCGTTTGACATGATTTTCCTTCTTGGGCAGCTGAACTTCAGAGTAAGGGCCAGGCATGATCTGTGTCTTCATTGGCAAAGTAGCAAGCTTTAGAGTAGCAGCATCGATTTGAGGACATTCTGCCACTACTACATTATTACTGTTGTCCGAAGACGTGTTTTCTGTTACGGTTGTTGTTGTGTTCAGGGAATTGGCATCGTTATATGAAGGCACCGTCGTCGTTATTTTCCAGTTGAAGTTCTGATCGCTCGTCTTGATCTGATCTACTTTCTCTATTTTCACTTCACCAAGTTCAGGTCCGTTTGGGATCGCGTTATTCATTCCACTCGCAACCGTAGCCATTGTTGGAGTTTGATCACAACTAGCAATATCACTGGAACACAAATGACATTTCTTGTAATCACGTGATAGAATAGGAAACACGTCACGAGGCGCAAAACGCGCGAGTTATACAAACTAGCGAGCTCGAATTTCAGACGCAAATCTTCAACTCGGAACCTTCTTGGTGGTCCCGAGGCGAAGTTTCAACACTGGAATAGAAACAAATGGTGGAAATCCAAGCCGTCTTTGAACAATGCCGAATGGAACAATATCTGTTTTCCTTGTGGCTATTCTGCGTGTGGGGCGCTTTGTTCCGCTGTGAGCCAATAGAATTCTAGGAATTGAAAGCATGCCGTATGGCGGAGAATGGCGGAAGTTGGTAACAAAGCCGCCCTCCACAGTCTATTGTTCTCACAGACAAGTGAGACACATTTGATCCCAATTATACAGTGCGGTTGTCAAGGAAAATAATTGAACAAAAGCCCATTGTAATTGAATATCTGCTGATTGGCGGATTCCTCACAAAGATTGTCAATGAAAAATATTGCTTAGAACGCTGTGTAAAAACGAAATCCCGAATTACACCAATTCTTGGCCGATATCACAAATTTAGCTGATTAGAAGATGACTTCCTTCGCAGCTTGCGACTGAAATGCGATTTTCTTTTACTTAGACGACAAAAAGAAAAATAAAGAAAAAAAATAAGAGGTCAGTTATGATAATCAGGCAGTATGTTAATCTTCACGTTGAGACAGATGTTTTGAACCTCGATCAAACAGAGGCAGATGACAACGTTTGGTTCGCTAATGAAAAAAAATTTATCCCCCCGAATCACGAAAAAATGGTTAATGGCTTGTAAATTTTACTAATTCAGTAAAAGCGGATGTATTTTTTGTATTGCAAGAACTCATGTAATGCTATATAGATAAACTGCAAAGTGAAATTCGTTCCAAAATAGTTTATCAAGGCTATTTTGCTATTATTATATACTCCATTGCCAATCTCCAAACACCGTGGGATATGTTCCGCTTTTTCAACAAAAGGCGGCACGCAAATTTGCAATTCGAAGCAATTCCCGTAACGGGAACAGCTGCAATGAAAACTTTTTCTCAATTTTAAAGTTATTGTTTTTATTTCTGTATATTGGACTACTCTTATAATTAAGCGCAAAGTTGCCACTACCTTTACCAATTTCAATAATTCTCTAAATGTATTTCGTCTTTTTTTTTACTAGATTTTCCACCGATACATCTGAAAAGGCTGAGGAGTACCCAGCACTGTAGTCAAATAAACGTAACACGGCCAAGACACCCTCGTATTAAACACCAAAAATGGAGTTTCTAGGTTTTTAATCGCTTAGTTGCAAGGGTAAGGAAATGAAAAAAGGAGTTGGGAAAAATTATAAACTTCGATCGTGAGTACTCCACTGAATAAAACAACAAAATGAACATGCGGTCTCCAGAAAAATGAAGGAACTGGCGATTGCAACAAATTTTCCAAGACACTCGGTTTAGTCAAGTCTGCTCCGAAAATCATCTGAGTTGTGGGTGGATACAATGTTTCTTTTGAGGAGAAACAAGTTATGTTTACACGGGCAATTTTTCCTACTTGGTTTCATGGCATACGCTATTAAGTAAAGTTAGTCGAATTTAGATAATGAAGTATTCATGGGAGGTAAGTTATTTTAAGCTCGCTAAAGAGTTGAAATAAGACCCTGGAAACTAATAAAATCGATGAATCAGGTTGAATTTCAAACTATCATCATAAATAATGGTGACCCGTGTTTTAGCGGTCAATTCTGGAACTTTCATTGAAAATAATGCTTGACCATAAGTCAATACAATAATATATTACTCTACAATCCACTCTAATTCGATATATATCAGTCTATAAGTGAAAAATTTTACTTTCTTTAAATATACTACTTCCTTACTCAATTTGTATTTACAGTTATTTTCCATAAGAAAATACCGTTTTGTTTGCTACATTGAATGTCTTTTACCGAATCTTTAAATAAAAGCCAAGAAATGTTTGATATGACCGTAGGGGAAAAAAGGATCTGGTGCGCATCAGAGGATTTTTTACGTATTTTTCAACATGTTGTCATCAACACCTCAAACAAACGTGATGCGGAGCACGAACTTTATCGCGCGCGGCTACCTCGCGTGTGATTGACGCAAAGGCTCCTGAAGGCATTAGAGAAGGAATTGTCTCAGTGTGGAAAGATGAGCTGAATATTCTTGGTCCCTTCTTTCAACTGAAATGTTCTAGTAAGCGATTTTTTTGTTGTTTAATCCTCCTTCAAGGTGTTATAAAGAAAATACTACTCAGTTACGGTCTGAAATGTCAAATTCACGTCTCTCAGATTCAGATAAGGAAAGTGTTCATAAAAGCCGACAAAAATTAAATAAAGTAATAAACGTGCTGCAGTTTAGGTGGCGATAGAAAAAAAATCAGCAAATGACAAGACAAACCATCAACAATCTTATTTATTAAATTATTCATGTCTTTAATTCTTTCCGGCGACAACTCTTGTCTGTGTAAAATGTGATACACACGTCAGGTATACACAGATCTTTTCCCACCACTATTTATTGCCATTTGAATTGTCCATCTTTAAAAGGAACTTTCCAATTGGTTAGTGTGCTGAATCAATGCTTTAAACCAAAGATTCTAAATCTTTATATTTTTTCTTTTTCAAATCTAAGTCCTTTATTTTTTGGTTCCATTACTGTTTTTAAGTGCGAGTGCACAGACAGAACTTACAGTTTAAAAACCAGTCTGTTATCATATTGACGAAGAAAGTTCACCTTAAAATTACTGAGTACTGTACTGTACTCCTGAGCTCTCGTTATCGGTCTCTAGCTCATCATTGCCGGCTGGGAAAAGCCGCTTGGGGACTGGTACAGGTTGAGAGGCGTTTTTCCATCAGTAATGAGGACATTCTGTATCCCCAGTCCCTTGAGGAGCCCGGCCTGTCGATAAAACGGCAGAGTATAAAAGAATACATATCTATTTAGCTCGGGTCATATCTTTCCATTTCCCGCGTTGCGTTGCAATGTTTACCACGCTTAAGAGAAGTTGGTAGATTTTATCAATTTTTACTCGTGGTGGAATACTTTCAATTTTTTTTAAGTGATCGTCACAACACACGCGGTAACAGAAGTAACCGGGAGCAAATCAAACCAAAACATGTGATCCGTAAAAAGCGCGGGAAAAGCACGCGAAGTCATAAACGAAGATAAGCGCGGAAAAAGTACGAATAAAGGTATTAAAATTTAGATAAAAAGAACACAAGCCCGCATATAACATCAAAGATTAAGATATTGGTCAGCAACCAAATAATTACATCTTCAAAATTATCTCCATCCGTCCTCCGCTGTTATTAAAACGCTCCCAGTGTAACAGTGTAAAGTTTAAACCTCACCTCTGACTCAGGACCAGAGCGCGCAATCTTACTGATCGTCTTTGCACTCAGGGCTTCCACCATGGCGGCAAACTTGTCAGTCTACGATAATGATCGAGTTTGAAAATAAGCACGAGGATATAAATATTCTCTTGATATGAGTCATGACCACTTTGAAATTGATGCCAGAACACAATGCTACAAACCTCGATTTCTGCCAGTTCTTTGGCCTTCTGTAGATCGAGTTCATTAAGTCGCTTCTGGTGTTCGAGTTCCCCATCTTTCTCCTTAAATAAGGAATGAGAAATGATAAGATATACACGCATTCCGCTACAGTTGCATCTGATCAATTATCCTCCAACTCACCATTCTTTGAGATTCTAACTCAGCAAGTAGCTCAACTTCAGCAGCTTCTGCTTTGAGTTTAGCGACTAAACACACGGGAAAAGCTACGTTAGAATCAAACATATCTGCACTTTCTATAATGTATGAGTGGTATACAGGGGTACTATGATACACAGCCAATCAGAGAGGAGTATTTTTTACCACATGGTACAAATAAACCATTCATATGGCCGGATTGGCCTCAAAGATGGTGATTTGAAATAACTCAATCTCTTTGTCATGCCTAAGTTTCAAGCAAGGATTAATACTGTTACGCTGCGCGGAAACGACGCAAGTGGTACAAAATAATCTCATCTGATTGCCTGTAGACCATAGTGCCCCCGTATACTACTCGTAAGTAAAGCACAACTTCCACGACCAAACTCGTCTATACCTTCTATTGCACTCTCCCCTTCAATAAGCAAACGTTCTGCCTGAGCCTTTTGGAATAATAAGAACATTTTGTTACTAGAGTAACGTTGATTTAAATCTCGAAGAGGTTGTTGAAATGAAACAAACAAACACGAACTTGTACATTATCGAAAGAAGCGTCATATGAAGAATTCTGAAAAGTCCCACAAAATCAGAAAATTAGCAACATGTATGCAAAGGGTGGGTATATATGAAGTTGGCTGACCTGTGCCTCAGATTTAGTTTGTCCTGAAGATTCTACTGCGGCAGTAATCGCTCTCAGTTCAAATAACTTCACTCGCGCATTTTCAGCTTCCTAATGAGAAAGACACGTTTTTAATTACCATTTCTATTTTCACAATGAAAAATGAGTATAATTAATAATGGTAATTGAACTGAGTGGAGTGCAATTTGGGCTGAAATCATACGCGTGATTTGAAATCACAAGTATGATTTCAGACCAAAATTGCACGACACGAGGTTCAATTATCACTTTATTACATCCACTTTGAAATCGCCCAAATACAGGCTTGGTCAGTTCAATTATTTTATTGATGCTGTACTGAGCCGATTTGAAATTAAATTCATCCATTTTATGGGGGAGGAAAATAAGAGTTTTAGAAACAAACTTTGCAAAATTTGCCACATGATACTACTTGTCTTTTATTTTCTTGAAATTTGATAGGTTACTTTAAAAAAGCCTTGAAATCTGATTGGTTGTTTTGTTTTTAGTGTAGCCTCCTCATTAGCTGGGAAAAAGATGTGATTTAAAGCAAATAATGATGTGATTCGTGAATAAATCGCACCGATTAGAGCCAATCAGATTACAGGGACCACCAGTGATTTCAAAATGGGTGTAATAAAGTAATAAATCTATTCGTCAAGTTATAAATGCATTTGTAAATTCATCCACTCCGGCCCAATAAAGGTTTTAAAGGGAAGCAACCCCCTCCACACTCCATTGCCCTTCTCCTAACAACTTGTTAAAAGGAAAAATAGGGTAATTTAGTATCATCAACTGAGTTGATAACGTAAATTGGCCAGCGCAAAGAGTTTCAAAGCTGACATCTCGAGCGTTAGCCCTTCATCAGAGCGAATGGCTATTGACAAAAACACGTAATAATAACATAAGCGGTGCTATGGCAAGTTTAAAAACATAAATTTGACTTTGGCCCTGAGAGAAATATCCAGAGAGATGGAATTTTTCTACATCACCATAATATTTGTGCACAGGAGAAGACTATGGAATCAAGAAAAATTGCGAATTAAGCGCCTGAACTCAACATAATCTAGTCTTGAGAATCGGGAGTGGAACCCAGGCCACAATACTGGATGAGAATAAAACAGCTTCTAGACCCTTTACCATCACTGATTCGCGTAACACAAGTTTATAATAAACTGGTCCTTTACTTTGTTGTAAGCTCCTTCACTGCACGAACCTTCTCGTTAGTAAGCTTCTGTCTTTCTAACAATCCTTTCGCCATTTGTTCTGTTCTTTTAGCTTCATGTTCAGCAGCTCGCTCAATGGACCTGATATGTAAACTCTACTATGATCAGTTTCATTTTCTCCTTACACTACCAACTATACAACCATCGCATCCACTGCTAGCGATACTAGGATACACTTCACCGGCTCGTTGCTCACCTAGCGCCCACTTACAATCAGCGTCTTTTAACCCTTTACATCTTTACATCCTTATGTATATTCTCTACACTGTTCTCTATACATTTCCTTAGTGTGGACAAGGAGAATTTTTTTAACAATCAAGAGCTCCATTAGTCGGTAATCATTTCTTTTTTCACGTGACCTTAGTGATTGATTAAGGGATATTATTGTAAGGAGAAATTAGATGCTAGTCAATCAAAGGGTGTTGACGTAGAAAGTTGCTTCTTGGAAAGGAAGGTTGCTGAACTTACTTTGTAGAAATCTCAATGGCCATTTGAACAGATTTACTGAGGCTTTCACTCATTTGCAAATCCACAGGCTCGATGCTTTGGATGTCAACATTAGTAACCACCTGGTGATTTAAAAAAAAGGAAAACAACTCCTAATTTTCCATTCGTAACTTGACCTCACGTATTAAAACAAGCTAGAACTAGACTTTGCCTTTTTTAGGTCAAATGTCTTCTTTTCAAGCAATTTTACAAGGAATTCTGTGCCAAAAGCGTTCATGTGTCTTGATACAACTTAACAGGATTCAAAAAGTCCCGATAAGATTATTTTAGAAGAAATCGACTTCAACTGACGACAAAGAATGCTTTTCATTCCCTTACCAGTTGATTAGCGTCAAATCGAAGGCGTTGTTTGATTGTTCCATCTTTCTCGACTCCGAACACGGCCCTCTTAATGAGAGATGTGGAATGGCGATGAAATTCATCAAACGCTACTTGTGCTACTTTTCCGCGGATTCTACTGGCTAAATATGGAGAAAGAACGCAAGTTTCTTTTAACACACATACCTTCCATTCTTATGCTTAATAAATGGTGGGCGGAGGGGTGGGGAAAGAGCGGGAGACTTATATATATAGGAGTGTTTTAGTTTCTTAACCAATTGGAAAAGCCCTTTAAAGAAATGCTAGGTTTATCTTTTTGAATCAGAGTAATACTGTATCTTACCAACACTCTTGCAAGCATTTCCAATATAATCTGGGACAGAAAAAATTGCCTGTTCTGACTCATTATTCCCTCTCTCGACCTGAAAGTACACCAAACCAAGTTAGCCTTCTCCCAGATTCTGAAAGATGATTGGCTCACAAGTAACTGAACGTCTTAAGAGTATTCAAAAACCAAATTACCTCAAAGAAGTTGTTCATTGCAATTCTGATCTTAAGCCTAGCATGGTCAGATGTTTCCACCTGCAATAAAAATAAACGAGTATTAACAAGTGGAAATGAAGTGAAATAGAGCATTTTTCAATTGAGTGACGAAGAACCAAACCCAAAGTAATCCCGACGACCAATCAGAAAAAAGATTTACATTATCAGTAGCCAATGAGAAAGTGGAAAAAGGCACATTACCTGAAGCGCGGGAAAACGTAGCAGACCAAGTGATACACAGACACTAACTGCCTACCTCTATAATATCTGTTATAAAATCCGTTCCCAGCATCAGACAGATGGTTTTCAAGGCGTTTGGCTTCTTAGGTTTCCCAGCTGGTAATTTAAGTCAACAGGTTGATAAGATTACTCATGAAGGAAAATTATTTTGTGTAATACACAGAAAGACTATGTGTTTTGTTGTGGCATAGGTTTTTGAAGTGAAAGAAAAGGAATAGAAAGTTCACTCACCACTCAAGCTAAGCACATTGAAGTTCTCATGTGGTCCAAGTACAACCTGAAATACAAAAAGTACAAAAATGAACAAGAGGCTTTCAATAACCCTTTCCACCCTAAAATCAGTATGCATATTTTCTTTTCTGTTCTGTCTACATTTTCTGAGGTGCTGGCAAAGAGAATTTGTTTTAGTTGGTGATCTCATTTATTCTCATGACCTTAATGTGTGGAGAAAGATGGTTTTTTTGTCTTGTCATGAGCGTGGGACAAAGAAAAAATTCTGAGTCCCCATGAGGAATCGAACCTCAGACCTTCGAATTCTGCACTCTGATGCTCCAACCACTGAGCCACTGAGACTGTTTGGTTCCTAGATGATATTGTAAGGAGAAACTAGATGCTGATCACTCTTCGGGGTCAGAGGGTTAAATTCCATGTTACCAGCCAGAAAGGTGCTGGATAAACAAGTGAGTGATTGCTAGTAATTAGACTGCTGATGAATCAAAGTGGTTGGGGCCTCCTATCAGTCATTTTCCATATCATCTTAGTCATAATGTAACAATAAATTATAATGAAAATCATTCACTTTTCTACATACCAGGTCTGGTCCAAAGATGACTCTTGCAGTTTTCCTTAAATAGTCGTACACCTGAGAAAAGCACATTAAAAATATTGCTCTCATTGCATTTCTCTTCATGTATAAGGAAATTTAAGGGCTTATGAAATGTTGTAAATATGTTTTCATGGATACCAGAATTACCTGAACAGCAGTATATCCTGGGCAGCGGTAAACAATAACTTGAGTCTTATCTCTTCCCTGAATGGAGAACATACATCTTACAGTTAAAATATATAATATCAATAGCTTTTTTATTCCATCATTAATTTTCATTCCTTGTTCGAAGTTTTTTTTTTACAATTCAATTCTTTCCGAAAGTAAAAAAATGATTCCTTTGGTCTTTGCTTTCATGGGTTGCAAGCAAATAACTTGGCACACACCTCAGCTCTTGTGAATGAGGGATTAATAGAAGATTCAAAGTATGCCATTTTCCGAATGTCACCAGAGCCAATGCCTCCACCATTCCTGAACATTAGATGAATGAAAATGTCAGTTTCTAAAATGTTACTGTACAAATACCCTTTAACATTTCAAACACAATCAGTTTGCCAGTTCATCTGATAGACACAGAGAAAATTAAAGAAGGCAAACTAACCAAGGCAAATGCATTTTTGCAGCAATAAAAGAATATAGAAAACCAATACTACGGAAGACAAACTTAAGAATATTTTCCACATCATCAGTGAGGTCCTTTTCCCATAATTCCTCATAGGCCCCCAGTAGATATGCTTGTGGTCCCATAACAGCACGTACCTGAGACAAAATAACAAAGATGAACACTGTGAGAACTTAATAATTATCAATAATTAATTAAACCAAAGGCAACTACTCACTGCACCACTCTGTGTGTCCCTAACATAAATCCCTTCATTTTCACAAAGAGGGACAGCCTTCCTATTGAAATAAATAATACAGATTAAGTCAGAATGTTAATTAAACATCTTGGAAAGATAAAAATAAAAGTATTTTGTGATCACTGCTTCCCTGCTTACTTAAGATCATAAACTATTACAGGTACTGGTAGTGGTCTGTTCTCAGTATTACTTTTTTCCTGATTGCCCATATAATTCATTTACAATAGTCACAAATCAATATACGTGGTTTGAACCAGTAACAGTTGATCATGTGGTCTGATTATCCTGTGAAAGTAGTCATGATATGAAAAGTTGCTGGAAACAGGGGCAAGTGACATTTTGACAAACTGAGTGGATGTAATCAGGTAAAGTGAAGCTGGTGCTAGAACTTCTACTCAGACTTTTGAGAAGACAGTCAGTATCATGGACAACAAATGATCTAATCATCAAAACCAAATGGACTGTTTGGGTAGCCCAACAGTCCAACTTGCAAACCAGCAAACTACCATGTCTTAAACCATCCCAATGTCACGTCTCAAACCATCCCAATGTCACGTCTCAAACCATCCCAATGTCACGTCTCAAACCATCCCAATGTCACGTCTCAAACCATCCCAACTCAAGAAAAAAATGCCATCAACACTTATTAAAAACAGCTCTCCAGACCTTCTTGCTTTAACAGCAACTTCTATTGGTGGAATGTATTCAACTGGACCAAATATCATCCAGCGGTCCCCTGGAGAACGATGATACTTCTCTGAAAGGATAAATATCACAAATCAACACAGTACAGTCATTATATGGGGATTTTTAGAAAACATACAATGAACAACTTCCAGATGGTTTGAAAGGGGTTATCATCATCATGATTTGAAAAGGGTTATCATCATCATCATCATCATCATTGTCATCAGTCCTCTCCCCATCAAGTGGTGCACAGGACATTGACTAGCTTCTTTCCTTTAAATCTTCTTAAAGCCACAATGCCTGCTTCCAGCTGGGTCTAGAGTCCTGAGTTGTTCTCTCTATAGTCCTTTCCCAGGGTGATTTTGGACTGTCTTTTTTCTTGAACTCTCCAGAGTTCCCTTGAGAGTTAAGGGATGCTTCAAAGAAAAGTTATTATCCATGCATAAATCTTTAACTATATGTCATTTGTAGCAATCACTCACTCTTTGCATATTCTTCATCAAAATGATCCACTGCTGACAATACCAAGGCTTCATCTGCCTCCAGGATATAAGAATTCAATATTCCACCATCCAAGTCTTCTCCTGGCAATCACAAAATTTATACAAGAATGTGTTATTTAAACAATCCCCCAATGAATTGTCATTTAATATATGACATTCCTTTTAGTGTTTGTTGCCCCTGTAAAATGATCACAGCATGCATCGCCCTTCTTAACTCAATCAGAGCTCCTTTCCTTCTTCACCAATCAATAGTAATTGATAGAATGGTGATAGATAATACCATCAAATGGTTGCTTCACCAATTTCAAATGTTTGCTTTTTAATCTTAAGAATTACCTGGATGTAAGAAAAAAGAGGCCACTCCTTTGCGAAGTTCTTTCTTGCCCAGCTGGTTATGGCCTTTGCTATCAACAGGGTCCATAACAATACAGTATTCTTTACGAGACAAAACTGTCTGAGTCACTTCAGCAACAACTTCCTGTTAATTTCAAACAACACATTAAAGGAGTTTCCTTGATGTGCTGTTGTACTTAATTGGTCTTCAGTTTTGATAAAGAAGAATTAACAATTATAACATAGCTCTCATACTACTCAGTTGTCTACTTTACCTCAAACACTTCTGGTATATACATCTCTGTGTCCTCAGAGGTGACAAGCCACTCCTCTCCTGCATTTCTAACAAACATATTTCTCACATTTGGTTTTTAGACAGTCTGATTAATAATCTAAAGATCAATGCAAACTTGCACTTTTGCAAAAAGCAACTAAATGGTTATTACAGAATGACTACAGTTACTAAAATGAGCCATAATTCATTGAGTGAAACCAAGTCTGATATCTTTACAGCTATTCAACACATCACCTTAATTTTACACTTGTCTGATAAAATATAATTCCCAACCTCTTTTTCCCAAGTGCATCAATGCACGTCTGTTTTGCTCTCATGTGCAAGGCTATTGTCTCTGTCAGAGTGTGAGCTTTTTCTACACCCACCACCTGAAGAAGAATGGAATAAGTCATCACTGACAGAAACTTAAATGATGGCAGCAGGGCAGGAGAGGAAAGGAGGGCTACATCAGCCCATTTAATGAAGTTTTGGGGGCAAAGAGCCCCCAATATCCCTACCCTCCATGTTTTAGTGTGCTCACTATTGCTTGCATAGGAGAAAAAAATTTGTTTACTGCAAAATATTAAGTCTCACTTGTTTCATATGGATTGCCCTTAGCAACACAATATAGTGATGGACTTTTTTCAGAAAAAACTGCCTTCAATTTGGTTGTGGAAATAGAGTAAAGACACACTTAACACCCATCTGTTAAGATTGCAAAAACGTTTACAAAAAGGTTTGGAAAACTTGTGGGAGGTTATGTGTCTCACTTTGTGTTTACTGACTTTCTACATAGTTTAAACATTGGTCACTAAATGACAAAGGAAATATTTTTCTGGTGTGCAGGCTAACAGGGGCAGTAATATAAATATTATTTTTTTTAGATTATACCTAAGCCAATTAGTTAGAGTATCCATCAAAAATGATGATGATGCACAAATTGCATCATAGTTATGGTTCTAATCTGGTGTCCAGTTACTCTTACTAGACAAAGGTTTGTTGGCTACTTACCTCCTCATAGGCCCCAGGCAAATAAGCTCCAAGATCTCTTATTAACCATTGCTCAGACGTAACACGATTCCTACAAAGGAAATGAAGTTAAATGAAGTTAAAACTCATATCCAAGAATGATCAAATTATTACATCATAGAAGGAATTGCTATTATCATATAAAACTTGACTAATATACAGCAAATAAAATTACTTTTGGTAAGTAAATGGATAATATATGTGATTTTGGTATACATGCAGTAAAACAATGGATAGCATTGAAGGCATGCTCTGATTGGGGACTCAAACTGCAAATATCCTTTGTCATCCACCTCAAAGCAACTTGCACGAGATTTGCATCTGAAAATTTTGTAACCATTGCAGGAATAAATCAGGTAAAATCATCTAGTTGTGCTTTATTATCTCAATGTTTCAGTATACACCAAAACAACAATTAACATTAGTGGCTAACAGTGGATATTTATCTTGATGCTTAGCAGCCTGGTAAATATACACCTCCACTTTAGTGAATAGTTTTTAATACTAAGGTAAATTTTATTCCCTCCATCAAACTAAAAACCAATGAACAATTTGATTAAATTCTCACAGGTCAATTCTATACTGACAATCATAATGCATTTAAGTACAAGCAAGCAAATCTCAAAACCACAACTTACTACCATAGCTATTCCAGTTCAGTTTCTTGATACCAAATTGGTTTTTCCTTGAGAAAATTTCTCTTGTTTATGTTTACCTGAGTTCTACAGTTACTAACTATATAAAAATAGTAACCAAGGTTTGCTTTGTTTACTCTGAATTAATTAATTTAACTCACTTTCCTGTCTTATCCACTAATCCCTGACTGGCCTTCAGCCGCAAGGCTTCTCCATGTTTGATGATACAAGGTCTTACTCTTTTTTCAATTTTCTGCAGGAAATTACAGCCGTTTCTGACATTAAATAGACTGAAGGAAAGTCACCCATAACAAAGCTGTTTTCATGGATAAAGGTTAAAATAAATTCCTTAGAAATAAGTTGTTTCATTTAATATTAACGTACTGCATATGGTGTTGGTCTGTAAGTCAGAGGTCCCTCCAGCTGCCACATATCTCCTGCCTTTCGCTCCTCTTCACCATCTATATGATCTACAATGGCTTTTAACTGAAGACCTTCATCGGGTCCAATAACTGGGAGAGCCTTGATTCCAGACTTACCACCTGTGCAATCAAATTAGAAAAGGTAACTAATTTTTAATCAAGGATTGTTTGCCTCAGAGGAATCACCTGTCCTAGCAACTCTGTACAATTGTACTCCAAAGATATCACAAAGTACTGTCCATAATGTCATTTAACATACACATTAATATGAATCTAAATCAACAAACTGGACACCTACCAGACATTTTTCTTGCTCCTTCAATGGCTTCACCAGGATAAAGAGGGAATGGTTCCTAAACGATAAAAACCACAAAGTAAAATTACAGGCTTCTTTGATACCCAAATGCATTAAATCATAAAGAAAAATATGAAGAGTCGTCATTTGTAACAGAAACTATTTAAACCTTGAAAAATCTCATTTCTCTGTGCCCATGGTTCAAGTCACACTGTTTTCCTGGTTCACAAGGCTGTCTGAAATGTGCAAGAGAAAATGCAGTTATGGTTTGAGATCACAAATATTCAGGGAGATAACTGTAGAAATAACACAAAAATATTTTTTTAGGACTCACTTGACTGGGTTTTGTATGACACAGTAATGACCTGGTGGAATGACAACAAATGGCAAAGGACCAGCCACTAATTGGTGATTATCCTGTAGAATCAAACTCTTTGGACCCACTTCCAGTACAGTCACATTAGTGTTCTAAAAATAGCAAAAGGACTCATAGGATGAAGAAAGCCAACTGACTACGTAACTAGTTACTTTCATATCTGTCTTAGTTTGATTTCATTCTCGGTTCACTAGTTGTTATCAACTTCAGCAGGGTTACACCTCCAGGTGTGACGTCCAACACTATTGACGTCACGAAAACTGTTTCACTTTCCCAGGTGAGAAGAAAGAAGAAGAAGATTTTAAAAACAGTACGAAGAAAAATATACTTAGTTCAGAAGATATTTGGTAGAGCTAATGCATTCAATATCTAGGAGCATTTAACGTTCAAATCCCCATGGAAAAGTGGAATTGGTAACCTTAACTGATAAGCTACGTAAAATTAAGCGAAATTGAAACTTTTCAAAATTTCAGAACATACATTTCGATTTTTGTCGAAATATTGTGTTCTTTTGCCCTTAATAGCTGCATCAACTGGCAAAACGGAGAGATTGACAGAATTAAAATGTCACTACTTAGATAAAAACCATTTGGAATCATCGACGATTAGCAGCTGAACATTTTAGAACTTACAAACTCCCTGAAGAATTCCTCCCCATAGAAGAACAGTTAGGAGCGAGTCAGTGAGCAAATAATCCAAACGCATAACTACGATGTACCTACCAGATCTAGAAGATGAATATATTGCATAGGCTGAATCCGGACAATATTACTCATTATTCTCCTCTTGAATCGATGTAATTAAGAGAGATCACCACAATCCGTCCGACTTGTGCAGAGAAAACGAATGTTATGCAAATCTTATAGAAAGTTGTTATTTCCAGTCTCCAACCGTCTTCTCTGGGGTCCGCCACGGTTACTCCATATTTGGAGTGTTTGTTCCAAATATGGCATTGTATAGAACTCCCGCTAAAGTCCAAAATTGATACTTCGCGTTGCATTACCCTAGAGGTATATTGCTGGAACTCGAGTTCCGTTTTGGAATTTAGTTTACATTGAAATGCTAAGCACTGGAGAACTACTTAGATAAAATAAAGTGATCAGGATCTTCTTTGCTGCCTCTTAAAAGCATATTCCAAGACGATGATGGTGGAAAACGAATGGTGGAAATCGCAGCTCGCTCTGGAAATACACGACGTTCTCCGAGAGAAAGAAACCAGATTGCCACCTTTTACTTCATCTTCACCTCAGTTAAAACTCAGGCGTTTTCTTGTTGATTGGCTTGCTGTATTCTCCGAGAGGATTAAAAGTTCTCATGGTGTGCTTCATTTAGCTGTGTATTATATGGACCTCTTTATGGATAAATTTGACATAGATGAACGCAAACTTTATCTTGTTGCGTTATCATGTTTGCTGCTGGCAGGTAAGTGTTATGCTCCAGGTGCCTGCTTAAGGTAAGACTCCAGCACTCCTTTCTAGCATTTAGAAGAAACGGTTATCGGAAATAAATTGTTACATGTCGTATTGTGATGCTATAATAAGTAGATATATCCAAGTTTGATAAAAAAAAATAAAGTTGATCGTTATTTCCAAAAAAAAATATTGAGCTTACGTACCTTACGTACCACTGAGAGAAATTGTTTTGTTGCTTCATAGATCACAATAAGAAAAGAAAAACTTTGAGTCATATAGTCATAGATTTAATTAATCATTTTGATGCCATGTAAACCAACTTCTGTGAAGATCTTAAGAACGGAACCCTCTGAACCTTCGAACAAAGCGCGCCTTTCGACCTAATTAACATTGTTCAATAAGGTATTCGTTTTTCCCCTTGGGGGAATTTTTCTCCGAATTACAAAATGTTTTTAGGCATCTATTTTTTTCTCGTTGGCAGAGAATTTATAGGCAAACTGATATCGCTTTTTTATAAAATGACATTAAGTTGCTATAAGAAGTAGATAAGATTTAACACTTCGACCATTTTAGCCAAACGAATTTAGAAAATTCCAACAAAACTCTCAATTTAACTTTGGTGGAGGTGTTTTCTAGTGCTTTCTACCCGGAAAATGATGTATTTTAAAGTGTTGACCATGCGTTCTTTTTCATTTTTTAACAGCAAAGTTTGAAGAAAATGAGGACAAGATACCAACCATATCAACACTGAATGCCTACGTTCATAACCTGTTTAGTGCACCAGAATTTCATCAGATGGAACTCCTGCTACTGAATTTTTTCTCATGGAACTTAGATTTACCTACACCTGTACACTTCATGGAATACTACTTGATTCATGCAATTTCAGCAACAGACTGTCAGTCTGGTGGAAGAAGTCTTGAGGATAACACCAAGCCAATGGCTTATACCAGGAAATATGTGCATTATTTCCTGGAAATTGCTTTGCAGGGTAAGATATAATTTCAAAAAAATATTTGGACTAACCCTCAACCCTTTAAACCTTTTGAGTGACCAGAATAAAGTTTCTCCCCACAGCAATACTGCTGAATCATTGATTACAATCATGATAATAGAGGAAATGGTCACCAACCTAAGAAGCTTGGATTAATAAACAAATTTTCCTTGTTAGATCCAGATGAAATTTAAAGAGAAGAGTAAGGAGAATGTGGGTACTGATGTTAGGATGCAAGGAGTTAAAGGTTGTCTTCACACTTAATGCTTCTCACATCCCTTGGCCCCACAAGTTCAAAATTTGGCATATTGAAAACTTCCTAGTAGACAAAATGTGAGCTTATCATAACACTTCGCCCAAACATTAAACCATTCCAAAATGGAACAAAAACAAACAAGCAAATAAAGTGTCCTTTCATGGGTTTAGGTCCCACTTATATGGCTACATTTGTATATCATGACAGTGGAGGGGATTTTCCAGTGAGGTACAGTAAGGAAGTATTACTAATATATAGATTTAGCCAAGCCTAAAAGCGGAGCTCGCAATTTTTTTTTCCCCACACAACTTGTCCTGTCCAGGACTAGAACCCAGGTTGCTTGGAGCCCAGTGCACTGACCACTGGACTGCTGAACAAAGCCGTGGCATTGGCGTGCCCATGGTACAGTTGACCAGGCATGTCAAAAGTAGCACCTTGAACAGTTGTACGGTTGTACAACCAAATTTTTTCAGCTGGATGGGTTACTACTATTTTGTATAATTATGGGGCTATGCCTTGCGAGCTCTGCTATTATTTGCCTAACTATTTCTCTTTTCTCCATTTTAGATCATTCATTCCTGGCATTTCCTCCCTCGGTGATAACATCAGCAGCAGTAGCTGCATCACGACTGAGGCTTCACCTCTGCCCATCCTGGACACCCCTACTGATCAAGGTTACATCCTACACATGGGAGCAGATCGCACCCTGTGTGCATATTATGTTAAGGTACTGGAAGACATAGACTTCAGATTAACAAAGAATGGCAATATCTATTACAATTTAAAGGTGGTACTTCAATCCTTTAGCTTGGTGAAAGGAAAGAGTAATCTGATTTTGTATCTTAGTAAAAGAAAAAAAAGAATTTAATTCATCTTGAATTAACAAGGTAGCTAAGTAGCTAATGTCTTCAAGAAAAAATTAATTCAAACAAATTGTAAATAAACATTGTAAACAAACATAAACAAAATGTTCAAGATTCCCAATTGGTAGGAGGCAGTCCAGTTGGCTATATACAAAGTGCAGAAAAGGAGTTGAACTTGAGGCAACCAAGAACAAATCCAGTGAAAGACAGGATAGAGGGCTTGAACCAAGGACCACTTGATTACAAGAATAGTGCCCCAACCACTTAGCCACCCTGCCTCCCCAAATGTATTGACACATTGTATTGTTTCTGACTTTAGAGCACATGATGCAGATGAGAAAGCAATGTCACAACAGAAAGCAGTTAATGCCAAAGGATGAAAAATCTTCATTTCCTGGAATGAATAACAAGCTGGACACACATAAATGTATCTCAGGATATAAAAAAACAAGCCACTGGTCTGAAATATAAATTGCTAAAAATATCAGCTGCAATAAAAACCCCTTTCAGTCCACTTGGTAAATGAAAACTGGCCAGCAAGAATGAAACAAAATTGCTTCAAGTGACAGTCAGTAATTTATGATTTTGATAAGAATTTGACAAGGCAATAAACTTTTCTATGCCCAAAGCTTCTCGAAGTTCATAAGTGTTCATAGGAGAGCTTGCCTCTGCCTTGTTTAAAACCTTTGTATCAGACTTGCTGGCTCATTTAAAAGTTCAATACTTTTCAATGCCAAGTTCAAAGTGCATTGTTTCCAACATGTATGAAAGTACTTGAACTTCTAAAATCAATTCTATAAATATATTGCTGGCTTCCACAGGGTGTGAATAAACTATTTCCATACTATCATTCAATCTGTACTTTTTATATTCTAGTCCAAGACCATTTTTTCTCTACTGAATAATTAGAAGTAAGCTGAAATTCCAAAAACAGAGTACAATGGTGATATTTAATGAAATATGTAAGGTAAAAAACTGACTCAGAATTCAATTTAAACTTTGATTGTCACTTAATTTTTTTAAATTTTAATTTGAAGACTACATGGTCTTGCAGATGAAAAGTAATTTTTAGTAGAGAAGTTTGTGAACCATATAGAAACTGAAGGCCCAGTAACTTTGCAAGAAACAAATATGATTTTACAATACAGTCCTTACTTTTGGTCCTAGGTTGTACATGCTCTAAGGGTCTGAGAAACTCACACAACCTTTATAATTTTGCTTTTACCAACAAAGTTGTTTATTTTCCACACAGCTGAACACAAAATCAACTTCCAAATGCTAAATCACTCCACAAGCAAAGTTCACATGTTCCTGCAGATCAGCAGGTTATTGGCTAGTCTCTTAAAAAGTTCAGATACTCTAGTCTAGTATGAAATTAGATGTGATCTGAAGATAAGCCAAGTAGAATCTTTACTGACACTGTCCTTCTAGTCTAAATTGTGAGAAAATTAGAGTGATTTACAGTCAAGTATGATTTTATGTCAGTGATGTATAAATAAGTACATGTAAGCATAAGCACAATAAGAATATATATATATTTCACTTCTGTGGATAAATAAGAGTTTCTTCATTCACCAGTTCAAATAAGGCTATCTGAGTGTATTTAAAATAATGAAGCATCAGAAAATCAACTGAGAGCTTAAACTTATTAACATAAAAGCAGCTACATGTAGCTTTAAATACAGAAAAATTATGCTTATCCATATGTGCTGTACCTATATTTGAATTATATCTTGAGTACTTACTGTAAACAATTCTCAAGATTGATGCAACAAAATAACCATAAATAATGGTTATAGAAAAATACTACTGTACAATTTTTCATTTCATGGGAATTACAAAATACTTAACATTTTGTAGGCTTCATAGACAATCATCAAATATAATTTCTCTCTTTTGGCATGTTCTTTGACAACCTGCCATTAAATTAAGACTTAACATCGCTTAAAACTTTAAGGAATCCTTTGATAACCAGCTGTTGAAGATGGCCTGCATCTGAGCCCTTTTTTCTGCAGAATGGACATTAACAGTAGGAATGATCTTCTTTGGCTGAAGAAACTTAACAAATCTCTCCAGTTCCCTGAAGCTGCTATGCTCACTATAAGGAACACCTAAGCATAAAGACGAAGAAAACAACAATATAACAAACCCTAGGAACTACATCATTGTCAGTAATGAAAAAAACTGACTTTAGGAGAGAAGTGAGGTTGGGTGGAAAAAAACAAGATGGGCTGAGTAAGTTAAATCTAGCATATCACTGTACTTACCATATATTGTCACATTTCCTCTCTTGGAAGGTTTAATCATCGACAAGTCCTCTCGCTTTTCACTGTGTTCCCACCCAGTGGGTTTAAATGCCAGGAGTTCAGCATACTGTGACTTATGAGCCCCCAAATATGTTGTTAGATTCTATCAATAAATAAAATTCATGATGAAAATATGCTTTTAAATTATATTCCATCTTAAACATCTTTCAATGTGTATCTTATTTTAATTTGAATACTTTGCAACTGATAAAACCACAGCAGACACATCTAAAAAAATATCTGGAGTTCAGAATTTGTTTCACTCATAACATCAAATTCTCCTTACTGTCTGTGACACAATTCTTATAATATCAGCTCTGAAATTTGGGTATTGGATCAACTAATAATCCCCTAATTAATACTTTTCTTTACCCTCATAACTAGTGTACTTGATATTGTATTGATATTGTAAGGAGAAATTCAGTCTTCATCAGTCATGGGAGTTAAAGGGTTAACTGAATACATGTTCTGTTTTCCATCATAATAATAAATTTCAAGTTGATTTATCTTAGCCATGAAAGTGAAAAATACAATTTCAGCACTAAAAATTCATCTTTTACCTGCAGCGTTAGCTTTGCCATTGGCAACACATGAATTCTTCCCGCCTTCCAGTCAGTTGTGATCAGAGAATTTATTTGATTGGATTCAAGACAGTCCAGAACCTTTTTCTTTTGTTTTTCTACACAAACTTTACATCCAAGTGCTTCTGCAATGGCTTAACATAAACACAAAACAATATCAACAAACAGTTCCCATTTAATTATTGGTGCCTATGATAGTTAAGCAACAAAATTGAATTCAATCTTTTTAAAAAGTGACTATCACACAAAGCCTTCATATCTGCTGAAATTGTAGAATTGCAGTCTCCTGTGTCTGAATTAAGAATTCTCTCCTCTATACCATCTCACAAAAATATATTAAACTGAGATTTTAAAAGTCCTCACCAAGAAAGACACGTTCTTTCCCAATTGTATATGAGCCACAAACTATCAGTGTCTTTGGGTTTTGTTTGCATGCTTGCACAGCTTTTGAAACAGCAAAGTTGATGGTTTCCTCTTGAGGAGGAAAGGAGTAATTTGGATCACAGTACCTGAAATGTTTTAAAAAAACAAGTTGTAAATACTGAAGATTATTCAGTAATTACATAACAGATCGAAAAAACATGTCAGTGTAGATGTACTTACGTGGTGTCAAGGTACAGGACATCAATCTTACAATGTAACTCTGGATACCTTTCCATTTCAGGAGAAGCTCGAAAGTCACCTTAAAAATAAATTAAGTAATACTTTAAAATGTACTTGAGGAAACTTCCGCAGGCAATGTTGTCACAAGGGATGTAGAAAGTGATACTTTGATTGTAAACTGACATTCTTTAGCTGGGATGTCATGGACTGTTCAGGGTCACATTCAAGACATGACATTGTTCATCAATTGGTTGGTTATGTCATGAGAGCAATCACCAAGCATGCTGCTTTGTATGTGGTATATAGATGACAGCATGATGAAAAGCTACAATCTTTGTAAATCTTACAGTAGAATAATTGCATTTTTGAATACTTACATATCACATGTGGCAAAAGTATCTTAATTAAATATCAACCAAAATGAAGCTAAACCTGTGTGTAAGTAAGTCTGGCCAGAAGAGAACTGGAACACAAACAATACAGCTCCAGGGCAACTGAAAAAAAAAGTTCAATGAAAAATATAGGCCATGTTTTGCTGAGAATACCACTCAAAACAGATTTTATCCTTCTATCTAAGTCATTATGAGTCATTATTTTAATTACTAAACATATTTCACTTAAAGTAATTTTATTAATTTTAAAGTGATAAGTAACAAACTTAGTAGTCCCTACTGGTTTGCCTCCAGAAGTGTAACTTGAACATTTTCCACAATGGTTGGTGCATTCATGGGAAGTGGATGGACAAACTCTTTTTTAACACACAGCTTGGATATGACCAGATTTGCAGTGATCTTAACAAAAAAATTATAAGTGAGCACTAATTCTTAAATCAATTACTGGCTGTTTTTATCAAATAATATACCATAGTGGAGTTATATTACCCAATTATGATTGTCTTCTCTAATTGTCTGAGTGAGACCAATTCTGAGAGAAATTTTTTATTGACAGTTCAAAAATATGAGCATATGTCTTTTCTAGAATCAAGTGAAGAGTTGTTTGTCAGTTAAGGCTTTGGAGGTTTGGTATGTGAAAACCGATTGGTCAGTTATGCCGTTGTTCATCTGGTTGTCAGAGCCAAACAGTGTCAGTCAGTTTCAAACTATCAGCAAAGTTGTGTTGATGTTCTAAATAAGAGGTTTATAAGGTGCAGGTAATTGTTTACATCTGTCAAAAAGGAATCTGTTCTAAGTTAATAAACCAGCTTTCCAAAATCTTTCACAAATCTGATCACCATGCATGACAAGGCTTGTAGCAATGAGATACATAAAAACAGAACCCAACTAAAATATTATCCTTACTATTATTAAGGATATACTCTCCCACCGATGCAGCACCACAGTTTCTTTAGAAACTTAACCCCTTTATATTTCATTTGAACATCAAGAAGTTATCATTTCTGATCAAGTAACCTCAGGATTAGGGTGCCCTCCCACATCAAATATTAATAAACCCTACAGTCTATTACCTTGCTACAATAGATTGGATTTTTGAATTTCCCATTCAGTCCCATATAGTGATCATAATGAAAATGGCTCAAAAAATAAGCATGACAGCCAGGAATGTTGCCATAGCAAAAAGCATCAACAGTAAAGGCACTGTTAGGGATCTTCTTGTAGAATGGACAACTGCGTTGAGTCTGGGTTCTATTACTACCAGCTAGACCTTCACTTTGACTTGAACTTTGACCTTCAGTTGTAAATCCTGTGTTTTTACGATCATTGTTGAATGTTTTTCTTGTTGCCCAGTGACCCTGTCTTTGGGATGCAGACTGTGATTGTGAAGAGTTTGTTATTCTGGCACCATTCTGAGAAGTTGTTATATTTTTTGCCGGCTTCTTCAGTGGTTTCAAGCCAAAGAACACTCCTATATCAGTTTGTTTCAGAGATGTCTTTGATTTAGAGGCTTCCTTCCCTTTTCTGACAAATGCCAAAATTGACTGTTGTTTCTGGCCTATACTTGAGTGCTCACCCAGATTATCTTCTTTGACATTAATTTTCTTTACATCCAAAGGATGTGGACTTGGTGTAAAATTTACCTCAGCCTCATTTGTATGTTCACTTGTTTTACTCTTTTTCTCCACAACTGAAGCAACAGGTTGGATAAAACACTGCTTGGGCTTATCATACACATCAACACATTCAAGACTGTGATAACTCTGTTGGTCTTTTGTTAACTGATCTGCTGCATAAGAACTTTCACACAAATTTTCCAAGACTTCAAGATCTCCAAACATATCATCATCAGAGGACATTTGAAAATCTCCTGTCTCAACTTTGGTCATTGAAGCCTCATTTTGTAGAGGCAAAGAATGAGATTTACTACATTCTTCAAGGTTTGAATGTTGTGGTGAACTATGAATATTGCAAAGTAATTCCTTTGATGTTTTATTTTCATCTAATTGTACTGCTTCTATAGCTCCATTTGCTCTACCATAAGGTAAACCTACTGTAGCACCAGGGCTCCCAGAAGATTCACACTCATCTTCATCTTTACGGAGTGATTCAGACAAAAATGGTTTTTCTGAAAAGTTCAATTGTCTTGAAGACTTGATTGCTCTTTCATGCTTTTGTTAAGGAAAGAATAAAAGTTAGTTCCAATTAGTGTCAACACCAATTCATGAGAAAGTCTGATAGTAAGAGTTTTCATGCCTCAGATATGGTTTTAAACTTACCAAAATTATTTCAGATTCCTTACTAAGTTTATGCCACAGGAAAAGAAATGATGTAGAGTTAAAAGGTCTTTACAGTATGTCAAACTCTTACTTGTTTGTGCATCAGATTATCTATGTTTCCATTACTTTCTCCTTCATCTCCTCTGTATATGTGACCATAACTCCTGACAGAAGCCAAAAGCTTGTGAGAGTATCTTTCATAATGAGGAGAAAATGTTGATCTGCAGTGGACACCTTCAGGACAATCACCTAACAAAAAAGAAAGGCTCTGTTTTGTATTGATTCAGTTGTTTACGTATCGGATTTGTTTATCTGAATCAGTGAATAAGTTTTCCTATCCTTGCAGTCAAATGGTCCCAGAAGGAAATTTTACCTGATGCAAATCCACGTATGTCCTGAGGTTCTGCATAGAGCAAAGTTAACAAGTAAATTTACACATACTTCTGGCTGGGCTGACTTACAGAGGGTATAACTGTTTGAACAGCAGTTAAATATTAATGACATTGTTCTAACTAAATCTACTAAGCTAAGTACGCTTTAATTACCTATGAAAGAATATTTCCTTCCCAAACAATCGCTGACGTGCCACCCAGGAGATTCTCCAACCAATGCAACGAAAGGCATCTGGCATCTAGGGCAGTACCCATCTACGATGCTCTTTTGAGGTGTGATCTTGTTGTCAATCACAGCTGAGTCAACTTGGCTTCCAGATAATTGATGACTGAAGGTTGAGTCCTCATCATTCAATTCCTTGCAACTACTGGAGGAATCTTCTCTCTTGCGTTTTAGTTTCCTCCCACTGTTCTTTATGATTGTCTGAGAATTATCCGTCTTTGTTTTCTGTGAGACTTGCAAACGACACCGTCGTTGAGGTTTGTTCAAATTACTGGCAGTGCGCTTTGATTTTGGGCTTTTGCGCGGTAAATTCGTTGGTTTTTCATCTCTGCGTGCCGACTGTCCACGCTTTCTTTCAAGCTGCTTTAAGGATTTTTCATCCCAGATATCATCCTCCTCCACCTCTCCATCCATGCCGTACAAAGGTGATATATTATGTATATTACAGCGAATAATCTGCGCTGAGTTAAAACCGTCAAAATCGCTCCGCGTCCACCATATTTAATTCATTTGAAACACTACGTGTACGATACTTACATGTAATGTTCTCCATAACGATGACCGCTGGATAGAGCATTGTTGCAGTGATCAACAGATTACTTCATCTCTTGCAATCTTAAAGCAAGAGAAGAGTTAATCAATTTCAAACGGACAGTGACCGTTTTGTACATCCAAAATCTTTCAAATTAGGTTAAGAATGAGCATGCAAACTTTAGAAAGATTTAGCCTCGAGAGTATCGCGAAAGATATGAGCCTGTGGTGCAACGCATCGATCGCAGATCTTAATCGGTTCAAGTATGTTCTTGGTCCGTTTGATGGCTTGAGTGAGTTTAACTGCGTACATGTACTTTGAACTATTTTAAACGGTTTTGTAACCCAGCACTTATAATTATTTTAGTTGTTTTGAGGTAACATGCACGGTAATGACTTGGGCCATACTCTGTTTGTGGTCGAGAGTCAACTGGGGTTCTTGAGGAATGGGGCGAGGAAGGTGGAGTAACTGCATGAATCTCTCGTGTCTTTTTCCTAGATTCTTATGGCATGAATTAAGTAGTGAGTCAGACTAGCTGGATTTGAAACTTGGAATATAAATGATAAATTGTTGAACTGTGATATTTATGAATGAGGGCCTGAAGCCTTCCCTAGCTTTAAAGGAAGATTTTTGGTTATCCAACATTTTACTTGATATGTTGTTGTTATTTTGTAGACTCTGGCCTTATTCAAGAACTTTTGAATATTTTGAGTCAAAAGAAGCAAATTAAAGTGTGTCACCTTCATGTTCTTCTCCACTCTAATGTTAAGCATGTGGATTTGAGTGTCTGTTCCTCACTCATCAATGATCAGATCATTTCTGCTGTGGGATTTCGTTGTAAGGTTTGTATTGTTTAGTCATCAGAGAAAACATGATGATTGTTATTAGGATATAACAGCTTCATAAAGAAAATTTTACTGGTCAATAAATCCTAAATCCTCTATTAAAAGGTTTATAAGCATAATGACTCATTCTTCTTTATAAAGAATATAAAGCACATGATGCTCTTGACATTTATTGATCATAGCAGTATGCAGGATGGATGTCATACACAAACACAGTTTTTGACCTTACTTTTCCAAATTTACAGTAACTGGATGAAGTCTTAGTTTTAAAGGAAAACAGTTGAAATCATCTAGGACTTCAGGAAATTTCTTCAACATACCTTTGTGAAAACTGAGCTAAAACGTTCCTATGGCAAAGAAATTGTCTGTTAAGTTGAGACAATGCTCTTAGGAAGGTGTGCTAAGCCATCTTAGGGTACTTTCATTAGTGATTCTTTGAATTAAGGACTAGAATTATCTACAGATTTTATTGTCTCTCTTCAGAAAATTACACAGCTCTGTCTGAAGAACTGTTCACGCCTCTCAGCAAAAGCATTGAAAGAGATTCCTTCAGACTTACCACGTCTTCAGTCCATTGATCTCAGTGGATGTTTGGCTTGTACAGATGAAGTGTTAAACTTACTTGGAACATCATGTCCTGAGCTGACAGTATTGCGGGTGGAGTCATGCACCCTTCTCACAGATGCTGGTATAGATGGTTTGTGTGGAGATGATAAAAATCCAAAGTGCCAGAGGTTAAAAGAAGTCAACTTGTCATCAACTGGCGTAACCAGCTATGGAATACAAAAACTATTGAACTCTCAACAAGAAATACAAAAGGTGTCTTTTGCAATGACAAACTCAGTTGATGAATTTGACATAAGTGCTCCAAGCCTAAAACTTATTTCTTTGGATTTGTCATGCACATTTATCACAGATACATGCATGAAAGTTCTCTGCAAGAGGTGCCCCTTATTATGTGAGCTATCACTTAACTGCTGTACTTCACTCACAGCAATGTCTTTAGAGTTCATTGCTTCACTAACCCATCTGAAGGTTCTGCACATTGGTGATAACAAGGCAATGAAATTTCATCCCCATATTGCACAATTCTTGGTCAAAGCTGGAAATTCGTTGATTGTGCTGAATATTTCTGGAATGGATAGAGTGGATACTGAGATCATTGGGGTCTGCTGCAGGTCCTTACAAACTTTAAATATGGCAGACTGCACTGAAGTAACTGGCAGTTACATACGTGTTTCAACTTCAGAGGAAAGCAAATGGATAACCTTGACACAAGCTTGCCCAAAGTTGTGTATTCTTAACCTCCATGGCTGTCATTTTTCGCATCACAAATCACTCGCAGAACATCTCTTAGCCATTTTCTCCAAGTCAACAGAATTACAAGAGCTAGATTTATCTGGAATTGAAAAACTGAGTGACGGAATCATTTTACAGTTTATACAGTCATCAGGTTTATCACTTTTGAGGTCTGTTAATCTTTCAATGTGCAGTAAAATATCAGTAGAGTCAGCAGAATTGCTTGTTAAAACATGCAAAGGCCTCTCTCAGTTGAATCTTTCACATTGTAAGAATATTTCTTTGCGTGATGCTGAGAATTTAAAGAAGGTAGTTAGAGATGCTAAAAGTACAGCAAAGATTGCCTGGATATAGCGTTCATATATAAGTTTTATCATCGTAACATTGTGCTACAAATTTTTTTTTCGAAATTTTTTTTAAATTCTTACTCAGAAGTCTTTTGACACCTTGGAAAAAATTAAAAGAATCTGCCGATTTTATTTTGTAGTCAAAAACTGTTAGAGTTTATCGCAAAAAGGAAAGAAAAAGGAAAAGATAAAGTCGATTTCAGGCACAATTTTATCCTCCACACCTGGCCAAGAGGGTTTACTTTGCATATTAATGTTAAAATCACGAAGATGAGACGAAAATCGCGCGCTAGATGGTTTGGCGAGTCAATTGCGCATGGAAAATATTATGAACTGAGCAAGACACCGTTAAGTTGTTGTTTCGCTTCGTTCGTCTTACAAGAAGAAGAAATTGTAATTTTTGAAATGAAAGATGATACTGAAGCTAAACTTTGATGTATGGTGCCATCTGAACCTGACAACTGCTAAGGGGCCCGTGCAATATCATCTGCAATTTGCATTCGATATTTCACCAGAAGATCCCATTTCAGATACCGTGTCGATGAATACAGTTTCTGTACAACTTAAGAGATCCACATACTTTTATTAGTGGCTTACATAATCAAACCTTATAAAATTTAGTTATGCCGAAATTTAGACGAAAATAAGGTGATTTACAATGATCGGAGAAAACTTTGCAAGCCAAGACCGCAAAAACGTGCGAAATAACGCTGTCAATTTCCAGAATGTGCTGATGCCTTCAATGTGGGTAATAACGTTATTACCATTCACAACTAAAACGGGTAGCTGTCTACAGAGACATTTGCCGAAATGACTTCAGGCGAATTGTTTCTTCGGCGTATTTTTGCCCAATTGTTAGGAACCGTAATAACCAAAGACGTTTACTAAACATAACTTGTCTAAATATTTGATGTGTCAAGTCGTTGCTTCTCAAAATAATATTGATTCGATTAGAAAGGTGAGTTATCCGCCAAGCCAACACAAAACATAAAGACCTGTCACAGATACTTGACAGAGTGACATTCATTCGGAATGGGTTTGCATAAGCAACATGATATATCTACCATCTGCGTGGTTCTTTATTGACATATTAATATATAAACTCAGTGATGAATTTTAACTTGGGAAAATTAATGACATCAGTTTAGTTTCGGTATTAGAGAACCTTTCGTGGAGCAAGGTTGAACAGTTGTAGAGAACAGAGGTGAGTATTGGCACTGAATTGTTCATGTCTCTCTATACTCCATGTTATATTTTTTTCATTCTAAGGTCATTTTTTTAGTCATTTGTTCCTTTTCCTCCTTTTGTCGCCGAAGTGACATGTTGACAAGCTTTTATTCATTATATTTTTTGAGGAAAGAGTAAGTAAACCTGAAGGACAAACTTATAATCAGCAGTTTTATAAAAAGTACGTCTTCTTGATTATGATTCTTTAATATTTCCGGGTGATATAGTGTGAGATCCAGCAAGAAGCAGATTTCTGTTTTTTCACCTATTCTGTTCAACACACCCTCCAGTCTTACGTTTATTAATCATACATTTCTCCGCTCCGATTAACAAGATTTCCGTTATTTTATCGGGGAAACCACGTTACACAATATCCATTTGTGTTTCCCCAGGTCTCAATAGGTATAACTTTTTTTTCTCTTACGCTCCTCAGAGCTTATGAATTTTAATTAAATGACGAATGGTGTTTCGTGTTATTGCCTGTGTTAAACAGAGATGGCTGTCAGATGTTTTAATATGAAAAAAAGAAAAGTGACAGAAAGAATAAGTCAACTTTAATTTATTTCGTGAGGTAGAAGAAGGAAGGGAAATAAATAGAAAAGCTAAACCTTTTAATTTAATCATCCATACTGAGTGCAATGTGCTGGTAACCCTTAGTGGTCTTCGCTAACGACCGGTTCGCCAACACCTTAGGTCGTACCGCTAACTTCCGGTTTACGGCCAACCTACTGCTTGGAGTTCTGGGAAACAAAATGGCGTTCGAACATTACCGGCGGGATGAATGCGTCGAAGGTAAAACGAATTGATTGGTAGATACTTGAGCGTAAGAAGTTAGCGAACTTGGACGACCTAAAACGTTACCGAACTGGCCGTTTGCAAAACCAACTGCTTGTTTCTTTTCGGCCTCTTAACGTAAACAACTGCGATGAACAATCCGTGATGTTGATGTGGAGATTTTTGAAAGGTCAGTGAGTTGCGAAAGAAACTGGTGATATGGACCAACGATGATCCGTTCTTAGGTTTATCTTTAAGTTTGTTTGATATTCAGGGATATGTAAAAAATAAAGAAGTGATAAATTTGCTCAGGTAATTATATTTTTTTCGGTGGGCATTTTGAAAAAAATAGGGTAGTGCTAGTGAAGACAGTTTAAAATGTCAAATGGAAAAAAAGTGAAGTGCTCGTCATGATCACGTGAAATTTGTAATTTGTGCGACGAGTTATCGCCACAGCTTATGATGGAATCAGGTTAGGTTGTGTTATTATTATTATAATTTTTTGTTCAATTTTCTTTCACCTTCGGGGCGTACTCACTTTTGTAAATGTTAGGACGCAAAGTTTTGTGTCTTTTGACAGACTCCTGGTTTTAACTTGGGTCAGATCTGACTATTTGAGTCTTAGATCGGGAAAAGTTTTGTATACTCATCGTAACTTGGTTCTTGGATCTGTTATTTTTTTATTTTTTTATTTTTTAGGTGAAATTGTGCCTATTTTTATATTATTTATACAACTGGTTTAAAAAACCATGAGAAAATTATATTTTTTTTTGAGAAAAGGTAAGAGTTTCAATATTCATGACGGACGTTCTATTTACCCCCCCCCCCCCCCGAATTTTTTGAGAGTATTCCCCTGAGGAGTGCTAGTCCTGTATGCGTGTTTCTAGAAATTGAAAATTGCGGCAAAAAGCGTGCTATTTATATAAGTGCCTCAATATATCGCCTCAGTGTTGAAGTAAAGTGCCAGCTTGTGGGGGCATCATAATGTCGAACATCATGTCGTACTCGGCTAGCTAAAAGCCATAACCTAAAATGGATAATAATTAACAGACGGTTTATCAGTCAGTAGTTAACAATCAAGACTCATAGAAAAATGGCAAAGATATATTTGTTTTTTTCACATTTCCGTTTAATGTTCAGCTCGCCTCCCACTCACTCATCTCGCGGAAAATTCAATATCGCTTTGGGCGGCGGTCATGTTTCATTAACAACTGAATTAGGTCAAAGTTCCTTGTTGACTTCGTTGAAATCACCGGTGCAGACTGTCGACGATTTGGATACAAAAAGAGAGCGTCCTTTAAACAACTCAGACAACAATTTTCAAACTGGCTGGCATTATTTGGGTAAGTTGTGGTTTAAGAATTGGCATCAGTACTAACAGAATTAAGACCGATGTTCGTATTTCAATGATGTTCACCGTTAAGTTGCAAAGGTACAGAAACCGGAATTTACTAGAACTTGGGATCCGAGTGTCTTTATTCACTTATGTTCTGAAATATGACAAGTATCCAAACAAAAGAGTATAAACATAATTGTCGACGTTAGATAAAACGAGGGAAGAAATAAAAGTTTTATGAAAGAGATCTTAACGATGAAAAATGATGTAAACGTTACATACAGTCACGTTCTCTCTTCCGTACTGCTACGGATATCTGTTTGTGTGATGAACTGAACAATTGAATCCTTCTCGAAAACCAAAGGTCGTCCGCTAATCTCAGTCACACATGATCCGGATTTTAAATCTAAAAGTTGTACAACAATATTTTGTTTTCATCGACAACAACTCAGACAATTTTTTTATTTTCAAGGTCAGTAGCTACGTTAATTATTTTTTCCGAACAAATATGCTAGGTCCATTGGACTTTTACTACCTGCATTCAGTAGCTGACATAGGCTAAGAGCGCCTGTTCAGATCAGCAGCACTGCTTGATATTGCGGTCCGATAAGTCTGATCTCATCTTAGACATGTTTGAATTCGCTGCGTTCCGTCTTAGTAGAGCTAACGAGTGAAAACGTCAGTCAGTGGCAAAATTGAGAACTTGATGGAGAGAATTTACATATTTTAGTACTAAACATGCAGTAGTGAGAATTGAAGCTTGAATAGAAAATGTGCAAACTGAGTCTTGAGGAGCATGGAGATTTATGTAGTGGTGTTTAGAATATGATAAAACTACGATTTTTTAGTTAAACGTTACATCAGCATTGTCATGCGACTTGCTGTTATTCCAAGAGTCCTCGTGATAGTAACAAGGATTCCCGAGAAAATGAAACTGAAATTGCTGACTCATCAGTTTCATTTTCATTTGGTTGTTTATCAAGTTATTGTTTTAATCATGCACTACGTAACCTGCGTGCTTGATTAAAATCTGACAAACGTGAGATGCGCTTATTTTAAAACTTCTACCGTCGAAGAATAATTTCGTCAAAGCTTCAGTGATCATTAAGTAAAGCGGATTATGCAGGCTTCATTTAACAAGGCTGGAAATTCAAGAGTTATGGCTAAAAAATTTAGGGAATAAGTTCTGTAGTTAAGGGCTTTTAGCGGAAGAGGGTAATTTTATTGATCACAGAGGAAATGCAGACCATTCTTTACTAAGCCACAATCTGGTTCCCAGTCAGTTTTCTTTCAACGAAACATCAGCTATCAGTAATTACTATCAGTAGTAACTCAGTTTATGGGGAAACATATGAACAGATAAAACGTTATATGGAGTTGAATAAATGCTTTAGTGCCCAGTTTGGCGTTAATTATTCCCTTTTCAGGCTCAACAGTTTTTGCATTTGATCTAATTGCAGTTAATATTGAACACGAGGATTGTAAACTGATAGAAACCTGATCTTCTGTCATTTTTCAGTGCTATCTCGCAATCCTTACCAGAATTATGAACTGAAAATAGTTCAAAAGTTGTGGAATTATTTATACCCTGGTAAAACTTTTCAAAGTCTTTTAAAGGCTTGAAAGATTAAAAATTATGAACTTCTTGGGGTCATTAGAAGAGATCGAAGACAACATTTTTCGACTCTTATGAAACTAACTGATTTATTACAGCTTGCTAAGTGAAAGATGCCGCGGGTGTAAAAGTAAGAGGGAAGGTGCATCACAGTTTTTTTTAAGTGTAGGACCTCTTAAATTCACAAAATTTCCTTTCGAATCATCGATCGGTGATGTTGGCGTTATATCCTCTCAAGGTCCACGAGGACTCGCACTGCGCGTTCCCAGACCCTGCATGCTACATGAACCAATATATTTTTTCCAGAAAGGAATGGTTTCAAAACAAAAGCTTCTACGAGAATCCTGATAAACCTGCACTATTACGGGCAAACTTTGCATATTTAATAACTGTTCATGTTAAGATCCTCAAATTCCAGCATGAATATTGCATGGTGCGGGTTTCGATCATTAATTTGGGCGGTTAATTTTCTCGGTTAACTTTGACATGTTGGAGTATGAATGTTTACCAGTTAACAAAAAGAATTGTGAGAAAAACAATTTTTTATGAATCCCTGTCTTAACCTGCTCACAAGTGTTACTTCGCCTGCTGTCATTTCATGCGGATAGAAATTTTACCCGTAGTAACAATTGTCCGATCTGATTGCTTTTGACACAAATCAAATTTTCTTATTAAAAATCTCTTCAGTATCAAGATACAAAAGATTCTAATCGGCGCTATATTTCAGTGAGATTGTTTTTATTTTTTATTATTATTATTTTTTTTTTTACTAGCGTTTTGTTTGAATATATTAAAGTCACAGTAAACAATTATTCTATGTTTTGTGACCTATTGCCAAGGATACATTGCAATATATTTGCTGTAAGCTTTTCGCAAAATAGTGCGGCTTGTATTAATGGACTGATTTGAAACTGAGAGAGCTTAAGCGACGCACTGAGGTCGACTGAACAATGTGAAAATTTTCGTCATTTTAAAAGTGATTCAGCAAGGGGTTTTGGTGAAAGGTCATTTATTGCTTGGAAGCTGCGGGCATCACGGTACATTCAGGTCAGTTTTTATAGCCAGCGTGATTTAATTTGTATTCAAAGCACGTTTCAGTCAAATGGATGACCTTCAAATCTGCTCATAAGACATTAAGATCGTTCCTATAAAGCTGTCATTTGACAGCTTGCTAATCAAATTCATTTATTGACGATGCAGCAAAGTGGCAATTGACGCCTTGCTGAAGAAACAAATTCTATTTTCAAGGAAACCCCAAATTTGAGTTCAATTTTGATGCATTTCTAGTTTCGATAGTTAAATCAAATACCCTGATTTTAAATGAAGACATTTTACGAGTTATTTATACTTAGAAATATTTTGTGGTCTACTAAATTTGAGAAAATTTGATAAACATTTATTTTTCAACGCGAGATTAAGACGACCTGTGAATCAATTTTTTTAAGTGCAAAAAAATTTGGCAAGCGATGTCGCTCAATATTTGCGGCCGGGTGAATTTCAAAATCTTGCAAGAAGAAGTAGAAATTTAATCAAAACAGTGGGCTGGTTACTTGGTGGTTACGTGACCTCGGAGATCAAAGGTGTTTCCTTATTTCAAATAATTTCCAGTTCATATTTACACGAAAAAGAAGAGAGAAAATGAACATCCGAATCAAGTGTTGTTGAAAGCTATCACTCAACAAGAATCTTCATCCTGACCTCATTAGAAATCTTTCATGACCTGATTTACACGCCTTGAAACAAGTTCAATTTGGGTTTTTCCCGCTAATATTTATTTCGCAAGGGAGTTAATGACGTCCGCGTCATGGCTTCAGTTTTACTAAACCGCAAACACGTCCGCAGTTTGGCTCTGATTTCGTAATTATTCCATGTAAAATTACAATGAAATACTGAAATTCATCCAGTGAAAACACATACACCGTAATTCAGTTAAGAAAATAGCAATTTTTTTTTCTTTTTCCCCTGTCTTTGTTTTCTGAACCTGACAAGTCAGTATTCCGTTTTCCAAGAAATTAGCATGATTTTCCCCATGTACTCTTTCTAGTTATTCTTTAACTCAGCGTTTTACCTTTGTACAATACACATGTGGCAAGGCACGTTTTTTTTTCTTTCGCTCTCTCCACAAAAAGAAGCCAATCTTTTTTGTTATCAATGCATGATATAAATGTTCTTGTAATAACCATTCTTTTGTCATCACATTGCATGTGATACAAAACTTATTGATGTGGGATTTTATTGGATAGACGTGCTCTGTTAATTCCACGTGGACTGGAAGGACCCAAATAACAATTATAAGAGTTCTCAACTGTGAAAGGGAGTTTATTCAAACACATATCAATCGTTCTTAATCCATGTCAACCCTTAAGGCGATTTAGAGAATTTTATAAACATTTCGTTCCCGCCTTCGTGATCGATAAAATGAAAAAAAGAATACCTCCGTGTGTGCTTATCTTAAACTCTGATGATGAGAAGTGGGAAGCTGGCCAAATTCGTTGCTTCCTGTGTTATTGTGTTGAAAGGGAAAATAAATGCAGCCTTTTCACCCCTAATTGCATAAACAGATGAAAATGAAAATTGTTGCCTCCATGGCAAATTTAATAGTTATCGGTTGGATTTTAGCATCTCTTTAAATATCTCTCGCCTTCCCCTTCATTGTTGTTTCTTCTACAAAAGGCATACCGTACCATTTGAATTGAGTTGGCGGGACTCCGTTTAAGGGACCGAAAATTTCAGTCTCAACCTCATTGTTAGAGAACGGAAAAGCGAAAGGCAAGTCTTATAAATTTGAATGTATTTCCTTTTATAACTACTGAATATCCGGCCCTGCAAAACAAGGGCTTTTCATCAAGAGAACGACGTAAGATATGCGGCTCCTGTTTGATATCGGTCAGCGCAGAAAGAAAACAAGCTCTCCTGTGTATGGCTTAATTCTCAAAAAAAAAAAAAAAACCGAAGATCGAAATGGTATAAGAAGTGCTCTAGCCCAGGAAGCTCTCTTAGTGGATTTTTTTTTTAACCCTTCGAGAAATATCGAGGTTTGTTGTGTTTTAACCCCAAATTAATTATTCTGTTTCCCGTTCGCCCTTATTGCGACTAATTACCGTCTCAGAAAAATGCTAGTTTAAATGAAACTTTGACAAACGTGAGCACACCCAGCTCTTGGAATGAGAAAATATTACTTTCTAGACGGATAAATTGACAGCTAAAGTTTTGTATTGCCAGCAGAAGAAGAGAATTAAATATATCAAAACTTGTGCTACAAGTCCTTAGGATTTTGGAGATCTTCACGATACAGTGCGGGAGTGATAGATATCCTGAGAGAGATTTCCTGCCCTCGTCGAATTGTGTGGCAGGATAATGCCTTGCGCAGACGGCTGACTGGCTCCGGTCATGCAGGCACCAATATATTGACGGAGTATCTTGTGATTGCTAAACAATATTGGAAACGTAAACAAAAACCGTTTGGCTTCATTTCTAAGTCCATGAAAGGAAAACGGAAGAATGCTTGTGCAATACTTTTGAGCATTCTTACAAATTGGAACTCTAATCAATTCTTGGTTCATCTGTCAAGGCAACAGTTACGGGTACTTTCGGGTGCTTGGTTCGTGACCCATAGAACGTGCACCTGAAGTATGACTCTGTGTAATTTTGAATAAGCTTTTAGGGTAGGAGCAAAGTAATTAACATTTTGCTTGGGTTATGGATTAATTCAAGTCGTTATATATGTAGCCTAAAAGGTTGATATTCTTCGTGTTTTTGAAGCTTGTTGAATTGAAATCAATTATTAGCTCACTTTAAGTTGTAGAAGTTGACCTTATTTTATCACGATATTTCATGGTATCCTTCTTCAAGTAACTAAAACTTCGAGTACAGGAACAGTGAAAGTTTCGTGACCTCTGAAACCAAACTTAAAACCCCTTCTGATTAGAGAGCATTACAAGATATCAAACCAAACTTTTCAGCCTGATAATACAGATAAAATGCAAGATACGGAGTTGTTCGTGACCCAAGAGCGCTATTTACGTAATTAACGGCGAGTGGCTTCTTTAGTTAATCGTATAATGTTCAAACATCAGCTAAATTGATATCACTCAGTGTAAAATGTAAAACAACTTGAAACACAAAACAATGCAGAATATCCAGGAAAAATATTACTGAGTTGTAGCAATTTCATCATTAATTTGTTGGATAAAAGTGTATTTCGTGAGGCTGGGAATCAACTTCTTTTGTTCCATAAATTATCTTTATTTAAAACCACTTCAAAAATATATTCTCTTTGTAAAAACCATCGCGTTTTTAGATATGGAAATCAAACTCTTTTACCACATATTATATTTCCCACTCATGCATGAAGGCAATGAAATGTGCAAATGAAAATTCGTTCGCGGAGAATCGATACGAAATTGTTGAATCTCTTATCACACTTCACACCGCTTACTGAATGGAAATTCTCTCCGCACGCGTCTCGGACAAACCAATCATAGATCGATGGGATTTGAACACACCTTGAAACACAAAAGGAAACGCACATTGTGAAATTTAGCTTAAAATTATTGGCACAAAACTAATAAAATGTTACAGAGAGCTTTTTATTATATCTGGAAGCAAAATTAATTTATTTTAAAGAACATCCTTTAAGGAGTTTTAACTAAGTTAAAATTCTCCTTTGACAAGCTGGCAACAAATTGACGTCTCTCGCGGGTGGGAAAATATCTTTATGAATGAACTTAAGCTTGTCACGAATTGTCACCTTTGTGAGTCTTCTTCTTCCGAAATTAAAGGCGGAGTAAACGCGTAAATTGGTTATCAGTTGAGACAGATAGCCGGCTTGGATTTCTCTCTCGCCCAGTTGACGTTACTTGAAATTGCCGAGTGATCGGTCAGTTTTGTCGTAAAGGTTCGGTAAGTGTCTGATTGAATTTGCGATTTAGAAAAAAAATTGCTTTAATATGATCTAGAGATTTCCAGTCACGGTATTTATTGAAGTAATTGTTGTATTTTTATTCCTCATCGAAATTAGTTTAGTTTATAAGGTGAACAATATTTTCATTAAATGATTTCCATATTAGCAAATAACGAAAGGATGCAATTTATCGAAGGACAGACTCAAGTCTTATTTTCAAATCATTCAGCTTCATTCTTCGTTATCCATTTCAACTCAGTCCTTAGGCAGAATACGGCACTGAACATTTCATGTAAATGAAGTAGCTTCTAGCATGAGAATTGACCATGTGCTAGTAACTCAAATAAGCGTGATATTGTGTGAAAATAAACGTGATAACACTTGAGAACACGACAAATTCGTTGGGAGGTTTTGATCGCGTTTTTTCAAATAATTTATTTCAACATTTGCCTCAAAGAGAAAAAAAAGTACAAATCATGATATGGGTTTGCATATTATTAATCTACATTCAAGGTGAGCTGAAGTGTTCTTCTCGAGACAGCATGAAATGTTAATGGTGTGCGAACAAATTTGGAAACGAAGCCGGCTTTTAAGATCTTTATAGTATTCGGCGACTGTATTGATCTCCGATACAAGAATGCTGTTTTCCGAAAAGATTGCGGTTGGAAATGTGTAGATTTGTCTGGAGAAGGTAACTGTAAAGTTTTAAATCACATGAAGAAGAAAAGGCTTCGAACACGGAAAAGATTCGAGCCGGTTGACTTAAAGGACGAGAAAAACAATATCTATATTCCATTTCCCCGAGGAAAGTATTTCAACATTTCTTAGATATCTGGTCGTATTATTTTTCTTAAGCCGTTATGAGCAGGTCAGAGAAAAGCAGGCCGGTTTAAATCTGGTTTAATTTTAGAGTATTTACCGTTAACAGGGATGCAGAATGAGGCACTCTAAGCTCCTAGCTAGGTGGAATTATTTATAATATTATTCACTTTCCATTTCATGATTTGAGCATTTATGTGATAACTATATATTTAAATGGAGATTAGAATCTTTGAGTCAGTCCGTAGTGAAGAAGATACTATCTTACTACACACAGAGCATAGACTCATAGCGTGAATGGGCGAGTTTAAGACACTTCATTTTGTATTTCAGAAAATTTGCCTTTGCAGCCTAGGAATACAAGGTGAACGATAGGCCTGCGATTGTACTTATTACTAACATTGGTTTCAAAACTTTCCCTGCCGTATTCTGGTGGCAGAAGTGTTTTCCTTTTGGATCTACGGAATAGCTTCATTCAAAACTAACATCAAATGTATCTTAAGATGGAAACTTACATTTTTCAGATGACTGAACCTATGATGAACGAGTTTCGAAATGTTTTTACAACGGGATTTAGGCAAGATTTGTAAAAGTTCTAGGACGTGCTGAAAAGGTGAAAGAATAAAGCTTGTTTAGTCGCTGTCACTCGGTGATATCCAAGGCAGGTGCTGGAGTTAAGTATCCTGTAAAGATATAAAAAGTGCGCGCGTTTCGAATCACCAACGGAGTTCTATCTGAAATCCCTTTGAAATAAGACAATTTTTTAGTGTGAATTAGCGTGCAAGATTACACCCTGATGGTGGCTTCCGCTGTTTTTTTACCGTGCTTTTACAAATATTCGACCTAACATTGGTATACATTTGAACAGAGACAATGAAGTTGTATTTTTTCTCATCATAGAACCTCATTTCATGCAAAAATGTTTTTCTCTAATTGGTTTCTTTTCACAGGGAGGAAGTTTTTAAACTCAGTTCCCCACCGTATGTATTCACTGCCATGCATGCGATGTTTCCCTTAATCAGCTTTATTTTCTCCATTTAACAGAGATCACTCTCTTTCATCTCTGCTAGAAATGCTATTTACCAAAGAAAACTCTCACTTAAGTGCAAATGAACTAAAAAGTAAGCAGTTTGTAAAGCTGTTGTCATTTCGTGCCTGTGATGAGGTTGTTTGGAAAATATCCACTACTGGAGACAGTGATGAAAAACCCAGATATGCTTAATTTACTAAGTTATTTACTGAACTGCTTAGCAATTCAAACTCCTTGCAATTGCACGGCAACAAACCTGGACATGTGAATAAATTAACTGCTAAGCTTTTCCTTTTAAAGTGTCATGCCTTTAAGCTCACGGGGCCTGAGTTGATCTTCGCCGATTGATGAAGATATTTACTATGATTAGTGAAGCGATGCATTGCGACCTCCACATTCCCCCTGGGCTGTTTTGGTTCGGTGGTATAATGCTTTTGCTGTGCAATGTTGACCCACCAAATTTCAGTATTAAAATGTTTTCTTTTAGAACAGCTCGGCAGTAAGATTTACTTAAGTACTCAAGGATTTTTTTCCGGAATTGCAACAAAAGATGTTGCGTCATGAGGCAAACAAATCAAACATATTGACAAGACTGAACTGAAAAAGGCATACAAATCTAATTCAGCCAGCTAAAGATATTGGTTTCACTTGCCGCCTTTTCACACTGTGTTTTCCAGGTGAATTTTAAGTATATTCATATGTTATGCTAAAATTGTGTTGTGTCTCCGAGTGTGTTCTGCTAACAATAGGTACTATGAATCACATTAACGAGAAAAACTCTACAGAAGGATAAAAAAATGGGTTGTAGCTTATTTGAATAATCGAATATCGTATCAGAATTGTGTATACAGATGGAATATGTATAATTCATTACCACTACAACGACCTCAATTTGTTTTTACTATTTTACTTAGACCAAGAGGAAATAAAGTAAAATTCGGTGGAAAATAAATTAAGAATCCTATTTTCGTAAACCCGCGAGGGATTTGTAACCTTCGCCTGTACGATTCGCTACTACGTACGAAACATTCCTGTTTAGAAAGAGATATAAACGACTGGCACATGAAAAATAATACACACATCGATAATCCTGTTTCCATTTTTAAGGGAGGAAGCGCTCGACTGGACATAAATAAGGCTTGCAAATTTCTTTTACTTGTTTATCTTCCACAACAATGCAGGGATAGGAAGCCAATCGTGTCAAAAGTGACATTGTGTTTGGAGTGAGGTGAGACTGAATTCATTAGTGTAATTTCTCACAAAGTCCGCGTTGTAGCGACACGAGTTGGTTGGTTGATTTGGTAATAAAATATTTCTTTGCCTGTAAATTCATTGATGGCAAAGAAGTGGACGTCAGCAGGAAATACGAGCCAATCAGGGGCAGTCATTAACCTGTAGCTGCGCTCTGATTGGTTGCAGAGATTGTTCTTTACAAGGTGACATTTATAATCAGACAGACCCTATTCGGCATTTAGAGGCCACAAAAGCCCTCCAAACTGGTCCGGTTTGTACACTCAACAAGAATATCTAACCGATTTTCTTCGATTCACCTAAGCATCGAACTCATCGCCAAATTTACCAAGCGCTCAGCTAAAGAAATCGCCAAATCGTAGGTACATAAAAGGCCTTTCCGTTAATAGATCGAAATGTGTACCTTCTTAGTAGCAGTGAAATGCTTCGCTTTGTAATTTCATTTTGTTCGTGTACTAAGCAAGATAATTTTTCTTTTGCCAAGGGGTTTGGGATTTTTTGCGAGAAAAACTGTTTTTAACATGAAAAGAGATCAAAGAGAAACGAGAATAACATCTTAAATGTGTTTGTTTCAGGCCCTGAAGTTACGCTGTGCCGCTGGTTAGATGCTAGAATCGATTGAAATTTACTACTACTGCTACTACGACATCCGAAACTAAACCCAACATGTCACGGTGCTTAGAAAGGTTAGTTTAGCAGCGATCGGGAACGACCTATCTACGGTAAATCTTATTCATGTTCTTTTAAATTTATCGAATTTATATTTGTGACGGCTGATATCCGGTTTAATTCTCTTTTAGGGCAGTCGACAAGTTCGAGTGAATGCCTCGCGCGTCAGTCACTCATTAAATTTATATTCTGTCATTCAATACAAAGAGAACTGTAGATCGTGGCCTTCATGTGGGGAAACCACGATGGTGACTGTCATAACAGACAAGCTAAAAAATCAATCGCTTGAGGACCTCCCCAGCGATGAACCCGAGGTAACATTTGAATTAACTGATATTCATTCGAGAGACCTGTCGTAGGAGCTTTTCCGTTCTGATTCGATCGCGAGTTGACACGAATTTCAATGATGTTTACTCTTCGCTGCTTTGCTTTCAGATAAATGCATTACAGCTCCGAGCCATCTCTTCCCGGAATAACCACGTTTCAGGTAAATTGCATTTTAGATGTTTCGCTTCTGATTGGTGCGAGAAATTGTCTGCAGTTGTATAAACTTTGCTAGGAAATTTCGCCGAATAAAAACTTGCATGTAATCATCAACGCATTGTTTTTGTTCGAATGAGCTGCTACAAAACACATGGTTCACGATGTAATATTTCACTTTGCTTTCAGAATGTCCTCTCGCTCACTGTCTGCGTAGAGATGTACGACAGATATTTGGTCATTCAAGGACGCGAAGTTATCCTTCTCATCGACCCGGACGAACATACTGCAATAACTGCTCTGTGACCGATTCATCAGCTATGCACAGTACCACTCAGCCACCCGCAAATAAGAAATTATGTTCTTCTCTGTCGCTGCCGGGGAGTACAGAGGTACAATCGTTGTGGGCTCCGCGAGCTTCCGTGGTATGGCAACCTGTAGAAAACTGCGGGAAAAAACCACGATCGATATCATGCCCGGACGACAAATTTAAATTGGCCGAGCTGCTGTGGATAAACAACGAAGTGGAATCTATATCAACACCTCCTGCCTCGCCAACACCAAGACCTGCTTCAGCAGATGCTACCCTTGGGGAAAAACACCTTTTTATGAAAAACGAAAGTCCAAAATCTGATCCTACTGGGAGTAAGATTAACGAGAATAGAGACTTAAACTTTAACTGGAAACCGAATCTGTCAGGTTTGCACAGAAGCCGTTCTCAACCCTGTTTCGATCGCAGGAAAAGTGGTGTAAAAAGAAGAATTGAAGACGATTTCGACTCACACAGACCTGCCTTAGACTTGGAGAAAATGGAAGAGGTCTCAATTTTAGATTAATTTATTTCAGAATCGCTTTGACTAAAAAAAATTGTTATTCGTTAGTCCTGATGAGAAGCTAAATAATCACTGAGTAGTTTTGAATAATTTATTTTTATGAATATTTTACAAAAGACGGTTTCTAACTTAGTTGTTGTTTTTTTGTTTTTTGTTTTCATTTACGTAAGAAATGATTTGTGAGTAATTCAGAGCGGCAATTAAACAGAATGTTTTGTTTCATTTGCAGACGTCCTATTTTCGTTGCCAGAACAGAAAAAAAGGACTACGGATACCAAAATACATGGTAATTTAATGACTCGTGTTCGCGGTGAACGCTTTTTCCAGATAATTCTTGATGCAAATTCGTATATTTTTTATTTCTGTTGTAGAATAAAAAGTGTTCAAGGGAATTAACAAGCTACTTTGCTGAGTCTGAGAACTTCACGCTGAAACCAATCACCTCCTCGCCTCTGTACGCTTCAGTCAGTAGTGTTATGATAACCCCGACTTCATCGCCAACAAAACAGCTGGATTCCGAGATCGAAATCATTGAAGACCTCAAAGGACAAAACAAGTTATCAGACCTCCAGAATGACGGATTACACAATTTAAACCCCAAAGCTCAGGACGAAGGAATCTTTCCTATAGATTACAATTCCGACCTTGATTTGAATTCTATCGAAGACGATCTTTTTTTAGAAGAGATGTAACTTTAGGATGTGAAGTATTTTAAACTTTTAAAGTTTGTAAATGAAATCTACGTGGACACTTTCAAAACAAACATTAATTTATTAACTTGTATTTAGATCCCGGAGTTTTATAATCTCCGTGAATATATCCATGTAGAAAAATAGTTCTTGTATATTTTTGCATATATTAAGACTACAAAACGTTGAGAACACGTTTCTTCGTTGTTCTTGCTACGATTTCTTCGGGAAAGAAAGAAAAAGTTCAAGAAAAGATGGTTGAAAAGGAATACATGGATGTTATAAGACATCAAGTAGATTGCTAAAAGAGCTCTGTGGTATTTTAAGGGTTATTTACTTAATGGGGCTAATTGTGGTCACACTCTTTGAGGCGAATCGCATCCGTGGATGTAAACAGAACTTTTTCAAGATGATATTCCAACGCGCCATTTTGGATTTCGCGGCAAAGTCCGAACTCGACCAATCAGACACAAGCTTCGGTGACGTCATGGTTTTGAATAAGCGCTAAAAATGGCGGCCATGTTTGTTGTGAATAAGTTTTTGCAAGATTATGAGTGACTTTGCAGACAAACTTGCCTTTCCAAGGCCTGTTTCGGCTAAGAAAAAAGGTAAACACCAGCTGTACTCGCCTTTTGTGAGGTAAGTCAATTATTTTTTACAAGTTCAAGGTTAAAATTACTGGGTTTTAGATCACTTTGGCGAAAACACTTATTCAGGTCGGTGACAAGTCAAATAAAAAAGAAAGGACTCTTTTCCCTCAAAAATGTGACAGAATTTTGCCTTCACTTTGTGGAGTTCAGAGTATGGTAAACTTTACCTTTCCAGGGGTTTTCATCCTTGCGTAGAGAATTACATTTTGAAGTATTAATGACGTTCAATTTTTACGACCACTCTTGCAGAAACGTGTTTATTCCAGCTAAATTGAAACACAACAATAAGCTAAAATTATTATTGTTTATAGAGAAGACGAAGATTCTTTTCCTCCGCGGTGGGGATCTATTTTTGTCTAACAATGAGTATAATTGCTTTTCTCCAAATTTGCGGAAAACTTGTCGCCAAATCTAGGAACACTTAGATCCGAGTGGCAGAAGTTCCTATTTCGTCCATGATCGTTAGTGCCTATGGTTGTGAACCCGACATTTAGATGGCAAATATTCAATCTTAATGTGTATGCTTAATCAGAAAAATTGTTTACATCTTTGCACTAAGCGCAATATAGACGGTTGTCTTTGAGATATATTTGCAGCTCAATTAAACATTAGGCAAAATGCCCTGGAGTAATACGAATTGCCAAGGCTAAGGAATAACCGAGCAACCGATACTGCGATAAAGAATGGGCCACTTCGATTTCCGTAATAAACGAAGTGGTGTAATACACAAATATGCCGATTGATTGTTTTATTCTTTTGGTTAGTGAAAGCGGTCAGATCAAGAAAAACCGACCAAATAAAATGCGCTTAAAAATTCGTTTTGTCACTTTCCATGTCAGTTTTGTTAACATCTCTTTGATTAGGGAAACCCTTTTGTGTATTTCTCTAACTGTCAGATCACAATGAATATGTATACGGTATGTATATTTTGCAGCCTGGTCCAATATTTAACTTGAGTTCTACTCTATGTTTTTATTCGATCTGGTTTTAAGTGGATTTTAGCTCCTCAGAGCATTCGTATATTGTTCGAGTTTTCGTGACTCCTTTTAAAAGCTAGACCCGGCGAATTTGATGTTTACACAAATTGCTCAACGGGTGACAGGAAACTCTTTCCGTTCTTGCAAAATTATCATCTGATCATTATTTTATGCATATGGGTTCCTGTTTTTATCCTCTACTATCTCTGATAGTAAAAAATTAAAAAGGAGCACACAAATTTTCTAGATAAGGCGACATTATTTTGTCGAATATACTAAGGTTGTACTCATTCGCATGAAACCTTTTTTCACAAAATAGCAAGGTTTCTCTTGAAATAGGCTTGTAGGTATTTTCTACTCAGAAGTTACAAGTTGTGGTTTAAGTAAGGTATCAGGTATCCTCTGGTAAAACTTCCGAATACATTTCAGTCAACCTTTGTCAAGGAAAAGTTATTATGGCTAATCTAAGCAGCATATTGACTTGTGATAGTAGGTTATCTTTTGTTAGAAAATTGTCTGTGGACAACTGTATTTTCAAAGAAATTACAGAAAAAAATTAACCAATTCATCACATGGAATGTATTTCCACATGGTTAATTTTGGCATCTTTGTAAAGTGGACTTCAGGATAGTATTTATAAACAAGCCAAATATGTATGATGTGACAAAAACAGACATCAAATGTGTGAAGGTTGACACAAACAGCTCAAACTGTTGCCGACAGGCAGTAGGCTTTCTTCAGTACAATGTATGTACACCTGGGGTTGGGCTGCTCCCAACCTGTCCTTATGTGTAATTTTGAAGGCTTTAATCATGAATGGCCTATTAAATTGCACATTTCCTAGCAACCAAAATGGTACTTTAATTTTACTGAGTATTGTGTTTAAGAAACAAGAAGCTTGGCTTCAGTATCCATTGAACTTTTTTCAAACTGAGCCTTGTTGTTATAAAAAATTGATTATTTAATAGTATTATTTGAAATTTGTCTCAAGAACACCAAACTTCTCATGTTTATCTGTCACTGTGAGACATTCCTATTCATCAATGTCCTTGCTTCACACAGAGGAAAAAAAAAGGCTATAAATTGATGTCATTAGTTATGGATCAGTATCGTGTATTTTAGGTCTTCAACTCTGTGTGAAGAGTGATAACTTGAAATAGAGTGTAAATCAGCATTCTATTCACTGTTCTTTCATGACTGGTTCAATTAGAGATTACAAGCAAAAAGTATAATATTAAGAACTGTGTGCAAATCATTGCTAACTCTGTGGAACCTTATCTCTGACTTATAAATCATAAAACAGTGTCTGGTAAGTTTCTTACACAGCAATGGTAAATGTGTGCACACTAATAATTGTGCATTAATTATCATGGAACAAAAATGTCCCATTAAATAATTTAGATTTTAGCTCCTGCAGTATAAGCTGTAAGCACAAGTTGACATACAAGGAAAACACTGATTTACTCTAAAATATGTCTGGAAGAATAGGAACAGACCACTCTCCTAAGCAACTACTTCCCTTGAGGAATCAATTTGTGAATAACTTTTTGTTAGTGAAATCTTTTTAAAAAACATTTTATAGTTGCTATAGCTGCTCAAATTTCTTGTGCAATAACAACTACTAAGATTTTCTCAGAGTGTGTTTGTGTGTGTTTCTAATTGGCAACCTCACAGGTGCAGCAAGAAATAGTAATGAACAGTCATTTATGATATTGCATGATATCCATTTGATGGGAATCTTTTATTTGAAGAACTCCATTTACTTTTTTCCCTTAGGAAAAAAATATAAGAGCAGAAATAATCAAATGCTTTAAGGTTTTTGCTTGGATTTTTCTCTTTAGCAACCATGTTTTCCTGCACCAAAGGTTGTTATAAGGTTGTTGACTGTATTCATATTAAAGACTATGGAAGGGAAGACTTTGGTGGCAAGGCCATACCAAATCAGAGCTCATTAGCTTTGGTAAATCATTAGCTTTGGCAAATCAATAGCTTTGGCTAAGATATTAACTTTGACTGTTTTGATAAGTGCATCAAGCAGCAACTCTTTTGAATAAGCTGTGACATTTTTATGACTTAGTTTTATGGTCCCAAGTCAAAGTGAGTAAAAAGTTTTCCTAAAAAGTTTTTCATGCTCTGTTATTTTCTCCCCTTAAAACATGTTTCTTCCTCTTTGGTTGGTTGAATATTGAGCCTTAAGATGTTGGGTGAATTTCAAAAATTAATGATAGCCATGCTCGATATTCTTAAGACTGGAGGTGTAATCAATATTTCATGAGCAAATTATTATTTCTGGTTCCCATTTCAAGTTGCTGTATGGCAACTTTGAAGAAAGTTGGGGTTGGATCCCTGTTGTTCTCTCCTGATACATTGTTCAAGTTGTTTGAACAAATCCTCAAAAAGAAGAGTCATAGTTGTACCACAGTATTGTTAATGTTTGTTTTAATGTCCAGGGGCATTAAGGAAGACTATGGTAGTAGACTGTGATTATGCACCCCGGATAAAAGAGGTGTTTGGTTATTTGTATGTTTGTGGTCAGTTCTCTTTGTTATTAGTGTGGGAAGACAGATTTTCACTTGAAATGTGAAAATGTTGTCTCATTTTAAAGTCTTCACCCTAAATGCTGTGTTAGGGTGATAGTGTAGTCTTTGTGATCTTTATAGCTCATGGAAATTATTGGGACTAGAGACAGTTGAGCTGATCAAGTGATCCTTAATAAGGTTATTTAGTAAAATAGAAAGATTTCTATTGCAAACCACTGTTAATTGGGATTCCATGGTAGCAGTGTTAATACAAATCCTTGTGCACTAAGTCATGTGAAGCCTTTCTTCAAAAATTGTGCTAGTTGTTATTAGTGTTTGCTTTTAACCACGTAGACCTGATGTGGTATAAAAAGTCATTCAGGGGCATATATTTTTTCTTTGACTTAGTAATAGAGAATAGTTTTTTTCCTTATTTCTCCCATGTGTTTAAATCCCATTGTCATTTCCCATACTTATCAGAATGACTTACTGGAACATTTATATATTTAAAAGCAAAGTAAGAGAGCACCATGTAGTAAAAGCAAAAAGTTTTTGATCAAGTTCATTGCTAAATGAGAGCATTCTTGTTATTAATATGCTAGAAATTTCCAAATGAACTGTTGATTTTCTCAGCTGTGGTCTGTTTGTTTTTCTGATGTAATCATAGTTTGAATTACAAAGACAGAACTGTCTGTGATCTATGGAGAGCAATCAAAAGCAGTCATGATTAAACTTGCAAATGAAAAAAAAAAAACAAGAGCAGTAATACAATCTACGCTGCACATGACGCCATTTGGATATCAAGGGTTTAAAAGCCTGAAAAAAAGCAGAATTACATTTAGTTGAAAGGTTGAGCTCCAATGTTCTTTGCTCTGTCTCATTTATTTCCAAATTATTGTTATGTCTGGAAAAGTGTATGTTGATTAGTTTATCCAGACTTTCTACCTTTCCTGTTTATTCAGATTTTTTCCTCCAGTGAAACAATATCTGTCAAATTTATACTAAAAAATAAAGTTTTTAAGGAAGTGCTTTTTAAAATTAATTCGTAACATATTCCCCATAATTGTTAATGTCATTATGGAACAATTTTCCCACTGTTGGACCAAGCAGCCTTTAAGTCTTACAGGATTATGTTGTTGTTTCAATTTATGTAACCACAGAAATATAATATTAGTTTGTATCAATTGTTTGGCGTGTTTGGTTTCACTGATAAGTTTACATTTCACCATGTGTTCAAATACTACTCAGCCAGTTAACAAATTCCTCCCTTTGAAGTGTCCTTTGTGTCTCATTGTAATATTTTAATATTAATATGAAGGGTGAAATCCTCCATTAAGTCACAAGTACTGAAAAAGACAACTAAATGGAAGGAAGATGTTTAAAGTTATGGAAAATTTTTATTGCTTTGGAGTTTGTCACTTTGCTCTCTTTCACCTGATTTCTTTGAAGTTGGCATCTTTTTATGTTAATTTGTTACTAACCTGAATCAAAATCAAACATTGGCATGGCCAGGTGGCTCTAGATGATTCTTGGTGTTTACTTTGAAGTTTACACCTTTGAAATAAGTTATTTGGCGAAGTTATTGATATTTGACTGTCTTCTTTCGTCTGAAAATTTGACAAGTGTGAGGAACTTCATCATAGTGGAGAGAAGAACCTGTTTTGTTGGCAGATACATCAAGACAATTCGAGCAGAGGTCATCTTTCATCAAAAAGTAACCTTTGTTGTGTGTTTGGGTTTGTCCATGGTCAGGGTAATCTAAAAGTCCATAATGGGCTTATGCAGAACAATATCATGCTGTCCTTGTTTACCTTTAATTTGAAATTTTTACTCAAGAATATTAAATTCAAATTTATTTTTTTGTGGTGCTAATTTCATGCCAGTCGTGAGAGTTAAATTACAAAGGACAGTGACTCTTAAAGATTAATAGTCCACAATTAGTGTTACCTATGTTTAAAAGCAATTTAAAGTAGAAATGCCATAGAAATATTTTTTGTGACCTCTTGCTGAGAATATTGTTCTGTAATAAATATACACAACTTTAAAATTATTACTGCCTTTGATTGCTGTTTTATTTTTTCATCTATGTCATAATTCCTGCTGTTGACAAGAAATTTGAATTTGGAGCTAATAAGTGGACTTTGTTGTGGATTCTTCAGTCATTAGTTTTACTTTGTTGTTGGTTACCTGTCAGCCCCTGTCATCACAGAGCCTTGTAGTGTTAGAAAAATCTACACCTTCTAGCTACCTTATCACTTTTGTGGTAAGAGTAGGAAGGAAATATAGTACATGTAACGATTAGCAGTCAAGTATCTTTTCCCAAACTGTAACAATTTATTTGGAGAGAATTGTCAGTGATGGTTAATACCCTATACTAAGGGAACCACAAAATGATATCTAATAAGCTTATCATCAAAGGAACATAAGTCATGCGTTTTATGCCTTCCCTTTTTAAAGTGAATGTTTGACAACTTAGTTTTAAACATACCTGTAGAAAAGGTATAATAAAATCAACCTTAGGCTTAAATGTTCATTAATTTGTTATAAGATCATTTTGCTCAGAAGGCTCTACATGTATATTGATTCTTAAGAGTATAGTGCCTCATGCTCAAGCAGCAAACATTTTGTTCTTTCAGACAAGGAAAAAAAATCTTGCTACCAAATTTGCAGCTTTAGTTGCAATTTGGCATACTGTGATTGGCAGTCCTATAGCAAGTTGTGATATTTTCATCATTTATTGTTCATAGTTCAAAGTTAAATTGTGAAGAAACATTTGCATGACATACTTTTTAATGCTCCTTTGTTTCTTCATTAAAAAAATTCCTCTTGGTCATGTAAGCTCCATTCCAAAGTTTTAGATCTACTGGGCTGGCTTTGTTTGTATAAGCCACCATTTGTCACTATGTGATGAAGGACAATGTTCTCAGGCACAGCTGAGTTTAATGCTCTTGGAAGCTTCACCCAAACAATTTAAGGGGAACTAGGCATGTGCTGATATCCTATTCTGGCTAGTTTAGAGGAAAATTTCCAGATGTCAAAAAGAGTACAATTTCTTCAGTCTGGTAAAGTTTATGTTGCATATGATTAATGTGTTGTCACAAAATTATGGATACTTTACAGTTGTGCAAGGTTACGGAAGGTGCAGGAGCTGTTAAGGTGCGATAAAAATCAACTTTCCAAGATAGATGGCATCCTCTGTATACTTGGTAAGAGTGCAAATGAAAAAAACAAATATTTTTCAGTAGCCACCCATAGGTCTATTGTTAGGCCATGCAAGTAACTTTGCTGTCCATATATATGTAGTGTACATGTAATGGTGACTGAAATTAAAATTTAAAATTTAAATAATTTGTGTTATTTCACTGTGGTATAAAACATTTCTAGAGATGACTTTGTGTGCTGCTAGTGGTGACTCCACCGGTTGGATGTCCCATCTGAATGTTTTTAAGGTGCATTTTTGACCCCTGGCCATAGTAATTGTGTTGTATCTTAGGCATGACATCATATTGTCACACGCAAATAGTCATGGGTATGATTACACACCAGCAAACTGGATGGAAAACCTAGCCAATTTGGGAAACTTTTAATTCCATTCAAGAGGGGTAGCATATACAAGATGCTTCCAGGAAAGTTTTCACTAGTAAAAAAGTCAGGCCAAAGCCTATTACTCCAAAGATCTAATTGTTAATTTTGCTGCTACACATTTCCTTGTTAATTAGTTATGAGAAATTGGTATGTGATCAGGATTACAACCTTTACCTGATAAGTCTCAGTGTTTTGTATTCCTGTTTGCCAAATGATGTATGATAAAAACAGCCATTCATTTTTCTTGATCTAATAAGAAGGTGAATATGTTAATTTAGGCTCTGTTTTAAGAAAGGACAACTGACAGGCAAGTCTGTTTTAGGCTGTTCTAGCACTTGATTAAAAATGTGCATATATCAACATCTGACAAGTTGTTTGTGTAAAAATTAACTACCAATATTTTTATTGAGCCTTTAGCTGCCCCTTTGCACATGTTTGATAATTTGTTATAAACAAATGATATTATCTTCCTTTTTGCTTATACAGGTATTGATAGCAGGTAAGATACCTGTACTTCTCTCATTACCATATTTTCATGTTTGATGTTGTTATGGTTTCTTTAATTATTTGTGAAAAAATATATTTAAATTATGCTGTTTAAACTTACGAGCATTAAATTATTATTATTATTATTATTATTATAAATAAATCTTGAACAAAGTTAAAACCTTTTGATCACCAGTAATTATTTAAGTATAGGAAATCGTATGAACGCGAGTGCATTTCGTGATTTATGGGCACGAGTGATGTTTTGAAAGTTCTCAAAATTGCACGAGCCGTAGGCGAGTGCAATTTGAGAACTTTGAAAACATCACGAGTGACCATAAATCACGAAATGCACGAGCAGGTTCATACGATTTTTTATTTATTATATTCTCGACAAAATTACTCCATCGCGCTACTCTGCACGCCTTACGAGTACAAAAAACACTTCAATGGGTTCCAAAATGCTCACATGTTTTATTTGAACCAATCAAAAATGTAATGTTGTGACAGGTAAATCAAGCGTGAAGTTCTTGAAAGTTTCTCAGAAAATATTACAAGCCGAACTGTCAGCCATTTTTTTATAATTTGGTGTTCAAATTTGGCGCTTCCCCGGTGTTTCCATGGCAACTTCTCCGTATTGCACTCTATAACCTCTATTGCACTCTATAACCTATTTATGCATTCATCATTGACCAATCAGAAACGCGATATTTTGTTGAGTATATAATAATGACAATTAATGGGACTGTTTTAGGTACAATGGTGGAACCAAAAGCCTTCTCAACTACTTACTCTTTGGCTTTTGTAAACTCACACCAGTGGATTTTAGGTAAGAAAAAGAATGGTGAGAGTAAACCACAGATGTGAAATGCAGTCACCTCTGAACTTTTCAAGCAGGCATTCACACAAAACATATCCATAGGCCACACTGAAGTGAGAAAATTTCTTTTCAATTGGTATGACATTACTGTTGGTTTAAGTATGTGGAAACATGTATTCTGGTGCAAGTTCTTGGTCTCATTTCTTTGTGTCAAAACAATCATATTCCCTTTCTGACCCAGTCAATTATATAAAAAAACATCTGAGAATAATACTAATTTAACAATTGTGATGTTTATTATTACAGTGGAAGTAAAATTACAGAAGAGGAGCTAGAAGGTAATTGTATTTCCAATGCATATTTGTACTGCAACATTGTTATTCTTGATTATAACCATCATATTAAAATTTGTTTTCAATTTATTGGTACAGTCATGCTGTTTTATAATTTTTCCTGAGGTTTTTATGGTCGGGTGTTTAGAGGTAATGAGGATGGACACAGTTTATCCTAAAGAGGGAGAGTTGTAACAAGCAATGTTCTACAGTTTTGTTGTTTTAGAAGAATTTCATGAAACCCATGTTTGTTACTTATAATGAATACACTGATGCAGTGTGAACTATTAGCTAAAAATGTCCTTTTGATGTTATATGTTTGTTGGCAGACATTCTGGTTGTTGTGAAGGCAGAAAGTGTTCATGTGTACTGTAATCCAATCAACTATCCTCTGCTGCTGCCACGCATTGCACATTGGAGGAATCTACGTGTCCACTGCCTTGACAAGGAACTGGTACTGTGTGTGTTTGTGTTAATAATAATAATAATAATAGTAATAATAATAATAATAACAATAATCTCTATTTGAAATGCAAAATAATGGATCAGATAGACTAAAAAGACTATCTGGTATTAACCCATGTGCATATATATAGTATAAAATCTGTATATAATAAAATTATAATAAATACATAAAAAAAGGACTAAAAATATCATGATACAAAATAGTAAAAATAAGAATTTACAAGAATAAATAAATTATAACATAGTCCTTATTAGTATCTATAACATATTTTCTATGAACATTGTATTAATTAAAAAAATAATAATTCAACTAATCAGTTAAGCCAAAGAGCATTTATGTTGATTGTGATTCTCTTGTAATAAAAATTCAGAGTTTACTTTAAAAGGTGCTGAGATTTGTTATAGTTCTGATATCCCTTGGAAGAGAGTTCCAGTCTCTTACAGCAGCAAATTCAAAAGTTTTTTCACCAAAACCCGACTTAGCATTAAGAACATTCAGTAAAGAGTCATCTCTCAAAGAGTGAGAGCGAATACTCAAATGTTTTATAGGTTTTCTTGGAATTGCTTTGGACAATTAATATCATTCACTATTTTAAATGTATTTTTTAAATATTGTGACTTGATTTGCCAAATATCCATTGAAATGTTCAGACCTGGCTCTGTTGCATCCTCCTATAAACAGTGAGTGAACCTTCATGAAAACAACCTACATGTAACTTGTAGCCCTGGGTAGACTAGATTAATTTTATTGACTAGTTGGTAAAATAAGACAAAGAGTGCTACATCTTGATTTTAATTTTTCTGTCTTTGATGACAATTTGCATTTAGTATATAGATAATGAAGAGAAGGCTGAAGAATTCAAGATTCTAAGTTTCATATCCATGGTAGAGGGGTGTGATTGTCTTGGTATACCATATGGTGGTATGTAGGATTGCCATTTCTACAGTACCGCTTGTGTACACTCTAACCTAAAAACAAGAATAAAATGCACTAAAAATCGTTTGCAATTGGAAATAAAAAGAATTGTGCACATCAGAAAATTGCACATGCACACATGGCTGAATGCATCTGCCTCATCAGGTATGTATGAGGTAGTCCTTTTGTTTGATATTGTTGTTGGCAGTTTATTGTTTTAAAGAATAGGTTACAATGTAATAGCACTAAATTACAACATGGTTACTGAGGACAAACAAACTTGTAGCTATTCATTGTTTCATTATACATAGATAAATGTTTTTTGGGGTAGTTTATGATGACTGCAATTGTTTTGTCAGCTTGTGTTTTCTATTGAACATGCATGTTGTGTACTAGATGAAGTGTAAATATTTACCATAAAAGCTACTGGATCTTGAACTTTTTAGATTATGTAAGAAGTGACATTATAATGGAGAACTACTCAAATGTGGCTGTTAATTTCCAACTGTTTTGCACTGAGTATCCAGACTGTGAAAGAATACAAGTCTCTTGGAGAAAACCAGTATGTTAGCCCAAAAACTGACATCCCTGTAAGTAGTAAGCTAATAATATGTTGTTATTTATTAGTACCCACCCCTGGTGATCAGCAGCCTTGTTTTGACCCATTTGTGTTGGAAAAATGGCCCCTAATTCAAGCATTTGCACTGGAGGGTTTTGGCAGGTAACATATACCTTTCTCACCTGATAACTTTTTGCTTCCACAGTCTACTGTATTAATCACTTTTAATAAATTTTTGCTTGTAACAAAACTGTACTCTGCTTGTTTTTGTTTCCCTTGTTTTTATGTAGTCTATTGTCATGTCTTTAAGGAGAGTGTTATTTGTATGATGCAATAATCATTAATTTATTATCTTTTTGCCTCTGCAGTGGGGGATTTTTCACTATGAAGCACAGGGTAAGAGGAAATTTTGGTTGACAGTAAGTTTTTACAATAACTCTACCTTGCAAAGGTAAGACTGATTAGTGTGGCTTTTGGAGTTAATCACAGTTTTGGAAACATAGAATGATCAGATATGGCATCCTTCTTAGAGGGGCTAATACTTTCCTCTTTAACCCCCCCTCCCCTCCCTATCTGGTCAGTGTTGTGCCCCGTTATACCCCTTGATAAAGAAGAGCCTTGTGGTGGTAAGATGTTGTCGAGGACATGGCTGTCCACATCATTTGTGATAAAAGAATCTTTAATGATTACTGTATTTATCAATGGTTAGGTCAGTGATGTCACTCAAGAACTGGACCAGATTTATGGCTTGTTGGACGCTGTGGCTGTAGAAACCCTTATCACGGAGGTAACTAGTATTAATGGCTAATTTTGTTTTTAGTCTGTTTATCTACAACAAATTAAGTAATTTAGGAATCACTGTTTGATTGAGTGTTGCACAATACATACAAAAAAAAGGCATCTCAATGGCTAGCCTAAGAAGTTAAATTTAGGGAAAGAAAACTGCATGAAGTGTGGAAAAAAGCAAGTGACCAACTTTGATTGGTTTTAGTCTTGAATGTGGTTGGTTGTAACAGTGGCACACATTTTCTGGACAAATCACAGAGCAAAGTAAGGCAAAACCAAAGCAATTGCAGATTACTCTGGACACTCAATTGAAAATTGTTGTAAGAATTAAACAGGGTACATTTTAATTCAGTAGTCACCGTTTTAAATCTCTCTAGGGTTATAATTCCATCCTGAACATATTGAAATTAGTTTTAGAATTAAATTTAGTCACTAACAAAGGTGTACTATATTTTTTTTCCCTGCTTTCCTCCAGACTCTTCCTTTGTTTGAACGTCATTGTAAATCCATTCTTTCGAATGTGGATGCAGAGAGGTGAGTGTAACATAGTGTTACTGTGTCATACCAGCTAACAGTCTCTGTGAGAACCATGGTAGGAGGGAAGGAGGGAGAACAATGACTACCCACTGTATTGTAATTGTTACAATTGTAATTGGATGGTCCTGGAAGGCATTTATACGTTATAATCCCAACTTTCCTTCAAAGTGTCACATAACTAGCTTTTTATTGTATTTTGGTTAACTTTTCCACAAGATTCAGTTTGGTTCCTGTTTTGATCCCTTGTATTCATGAAAGTTGAAGTTGATTCTTGGTGATTCAAATGTGCCATCTAAATATCTTAAACAGGTTTTCGTTAAAGATGAAATCTCTTTATTTCTTGCAGCCCAACTGAGCTTCTTAAAGTAACAGAGAGAAGTTTGAGCGAGGTTAGTTGCCCACCTGGCTTAGAAGGAACTATGGTGAATATTTTCCTCACTTTGTGATTGTTTGGTGACAAGGACACATGCTAAAATACTTTCAAAAATGACACTAGCTGGGTGCAAATTTGTGTTACTTACTCGGTTGTGGTGTTTAAGCTGTTATTTGTTAAATATACATTGTAGTCATGATATGATTTGTATCAGCCACTTTCCCTTTCTTAGCTGAAGATCAAGGAAAGAGTAACACCTGTTTATATATGGGAAGCTTAGGTATGACATGGTCAATTTTGAGAAACTTCCTTGCCGTCATTGTGTTTTTATTCTTGAAGCCCATAGTGAGTTACTTTACTCATGGACACATTGTCGACAGGAGCAGTGCTAAGAGGTAATACTCTAGTTTGGACAAGAACTAAATGTCTATTTAAAAAAGTACACAGCTTCTGTAGAGAGCGATTTACACAAAGGTTTCAAGAAAGACTGATTTTGAATTATAAATGCTCAATATACATGAGGCCTGTAGTTGAGGTCATATTGTAGAAGTTGCACTTGACCTCTTGATAAGTATCTAGCGATGTGTTCTGATGATGAGTTAACGTAGCAATAAAAGTAAAACAGAGTCAACTGCCTGAAATAAATCTATTGATTTACTATTGACTGATTGATTTGTTCTCCTTGCAGTTCCCCAGAAGATTCTCAACCTTTTGTTCTCCTGGGAGCCCACTCCACAAGAAAAAATATACACAGTTGTGAAAAAACCACTTCTAATAATAACACTGCAATTGGAAATAGTGGCATTAATGGTGCTCCTGCTAAACATATGGTGAGATGTCAGAAAATTTTTATCTAAGGACAATACCCTTGTTTACAAATGCAACATTTAGTTGGACAGGCCAGTCAAGTAGGCTGAACTAATGCTCTCAATCCAAAATAGTAGACACACAACCTAAACTACAACAATAACTTTCAGCCTTAAACAATTTTTCAAAGGTCTCTTTTGCTGTGGAACCTAAAGGAAGAATAACTTGTGCAAGAACATATTTTCTACGAACTGAATGTGCATTATGTTCACTGAGCGATGCAGCAAAGAATGAATCAGTTATGCATAGTAAGGACTTGAGGTATGTAACATTGGCTATTAACAGCAAAGCCTAATAAACAGTAGTAAGTCATTTTAGACTTTGCACATACCTCTACAATATATGTGGAAGGACTTGAATACTTGTCTTCTTTATTTCAATTCAGGCTGCTAATGGAACTTTATCTTCTGTCAATTAATGTTGTGTTGGAAGGAGTCAAGACATTTTCACAAACATTTAATGAAAGAAAGGTAAATAACACAATGGCAACTGAAACCTTATAAGAAATGAAGTGTTTTTAATCTTTGCTTTTACTTTCCCTCACCTCTTTTAAGAGTTACTCAAGTGTTCTGTCAGAGCTCAAGCGAGGTTTGGAAGAAAGACATATTGAAGTGAAATCTTCCTTTTTATCCAACAATGTGAAGTTTTCTGTGGAAGCTTGTGATTTTTATGGGAGGTACATATTACTTTCTGCTATTGAATTGTTTACTGTCAAGAAATTAAACTTGCACATTTAAATACATTTTGTAAAGTTTGTTAATTATTATTAATACTAATTCTATTATCTTTCATTTCTAGGAGTGTTGATTTACATGATGATATACCAATCTCTGGTATTAAAAAAGTAAGCTTTTAGTATTTAGATATTTAAAACTGACTGTTTACATTTAATTCGTAGAGTTTTATTGTTATTCCTTGATACTGTGTACACTGTATGCATTGATAACATTGATCTTCTGAAAATTTTTTTGTTTTTGCCTTCCCAATGTCTTCACTTTTCAAATTGTTTTTGCTTTATTGTGTGTTGTTTCAGGCATGTCTGTATTTGTATGACATACCAAGTATAGAGCACCCTGGGCAGATCTTGGGTTCTGTGGTGTTTGGTGAATCTTTCCTTGACTCTGCCATAAGGACACTTGTCCCAGGTACACAGTGGATGTTTGCTTAACCCAAATCAGTTCTCATAATGCTTAAATCAAGTAGTTAGAGCATGCTTGGTATTATGTAAGAGAATCACAGAGCCATTGAAACATGAAGTGAATGTTTGGCATGATTTCCTTGTTTTCCAGATGGGTCACACTCATGGGACACCTCGTTTGTTTTCCTGACAGAAAACATCCCCAGATTTGTTACATGGCAGGTATAATAAGATATTAAGTTTTTCTGTGTTTTAAACATGCCATTGCCATAGTATTGTGATTATTCTCTTCTCTTTGGACGACGAGTGGCCAAAAAAGTATTGTAATATGCTTTCTATTCTCCTAGGGGTATGGCAAAGACAGACAGATTTCTGAGGAGATTGAGTCATTTGCCAAGGTGACTTTGACCAGCATAAATGTTTACTTAAAATAAAGCATTTTGACACAAGAAAATGCATATCTCAATAACTGACGACAATTACATGGGTTAGTATACTTGATTCCTGTTGTTTCATTGTTAACTCAAAATAATTAGAAACACATCTTACACATCCTGTTTATTATTTTCTCTGTTTACAGTCAAAAGCTGATAGCGATGTTTTAGGAAAACAGTTACTGTGCGGTAACCAAGTTTTTATTTCAAGTTTGGTGAACAGTTGGGAAACAGGTTAATTCAGATTCTTTTCTTATATATGTATAATTATGAAGTCTTGTGTTTTCTTTTGGGAAAGGGACATTTGACTTTTGACCCTTGATTTCTGATTGAGTTCCAGGGTACATACTTCCTTTTCAACAAGAGACTTACAGGATTTATTGAAAATAAAATCACTCTCTTTATTTCCATGACAAGTGAGATGCTTTTGAAGGGGCTACTTTGAATGTACTTGACCTTAAATTAAATAAAGATTATGAATTCTACTCGGATATACATGTATAAAATAAATACAAAGGATATCAACGCCTGTGCTGTTGATTTCCAGGTTCGCTGTTTATCTATGAGCAAGGCTTTGTGTTTGTTCATCCCAGAACTGGTTCCATTGTGCTACAAACGTCCAAGATATCTAAACTTCAGTTTTATGACAAGGTATGGTTTTAAATGAACGTTCCTTTGGTTGCCTCTTTTGATTTGTAGTTATTTATACCACTGCTAACTCAGAAAAGTGACTTGTGAGTGAGGAATTCTAATATATGTGTTTACTTTTTTGCGGTAGGACACGTCCTGTGCTCTCCTGATCATTTCATATCATCCCAGTTCAAAGGAAAGTCTACCCTATTACCTTACAGCCAAACAGAGTCACGTGCTGTTGGCTCTCACGCCTCGTTCCAGAATTTACAGACAATTTTACTCTGATGTGATCCGCCTGTGGAAGGAAAGGCAGCTGCCAAACTTTCCACAATTTGAAACTGTTGACGGTAAGATAGAGAGATTTCCCTCTGAAGCTTGGTAAAGAGGTTTTACTCAGGCTTACTCCAATAAGCATAGGCTTTCTCACTCTCCGAGATAAGTTTCTTTTCATTTTCCTATTTGGGCATTGAATAGTTAGAGGTTTAACTCATCTTTTTCTTTTTCATTTTTTTTTTCACGCGCTTTCAGATTTGCCCTACGATTTAAAAGAACAGTGAGTAAGAATTTTTTGAGAATTGCAACTATCCTTTCATTTTGATGTGTATGTTTTGGTTCAATTTTATCCTTGGTTCAAATTTTATTTTCCTTTGTTTCAATCTCATTATCATACATTACAATACCCAAAAACAAAAGAAAATAAAATTTGAACCAAAGATAAATTTGAACCACAACATGTACATGTGACATGAGTGATTGTTCAATTCTTTTAGGCACGTGAATTTGCAACAGTTGTTAAAGCTTTCAAGAGGATCGAATATACAGGATCTATCTACAGCTGAAGTCCTGCTAACAAATTTAAAAGGGTGAGGATAATTCTTGTACAAGTTGCTTGATGTGATGCGCCGTACTAAACATTGGCGTGATGTATCACGTACAATTACTTTATTCTTCTCGTTTTATTTCAGTTTCCTGTGTCATTGCTCCGTGAGCAGTTCGTTTGGTAACACGCCTGTTATGTGTGATGGTTTACCTGTGATTCTAGGAAATAAGCGTGTAGAACAAGGGAGGCAGTCAAGGGATTTTGAGGTAAAGGAAAGTTGGTTGTTATTTGAGATCCCCTGGACTTGTACGAGGAGGATCCCAGTTGTAATGGTTATGATTTATACGGGACACGATATACAGGCATTCAGTGTTAAAAAGGCTGAAGATTTAACACTACAAAAGTAAATTCAACATGAATTACTATATCCTCTTCGTTTCATTGATTCACTTTAATTCAGCTGCGTTGTTTGTTGTTTTTCAGTTATTATTAACCATCCTAACTGGTGTCCCTGGTAGCAGTAAAGAGTCTCTGTGTTTAGCTCTTGTAGCACTTGCCAAGGAAAACAGCAAGTATGTTAAATGTTTATAATCTGTTTATGAGGACCTGTATGTTATTTATACTGATCATGAACACGGTTCTTATTTTATGACAGGTGGATAATCTTACAGAGGCCAGTCAGTAATTCAGATACTTTTGACCCTAAAGGTGTGTTGTCTAGTATCTTAAGCCAGGCTTGGTGTTGTCGGTCTAGATATTTTTTGTCAGTAATTTTTCACTCTCGATACGGAACTAACAGTTTCTGAGGAACTAACAATTCTGAGGAACAAACGGAAAGAAAGTCATCTTTTGACGAATATGGAGAGAAATGACCTCGCCTCGTTCTTATAATTAGAGAGTACAATGATTTCGGGTTTTAATTACAATGTTAAAGTAAGACTTCAGAGTGCGATTTCAGAGTAGTTTGTAAGGGAACCTAGACCCTTGTTCTGCATGGACGTGTATATCTGGGACCTATCCTTTTTCCGCGAAAAAGAAGGGGAGGGTGGGGTGAGTAAGAGAGCACAGCATTATTGTTTCGAATTGAAATTGCCTTATTGCGTTAACTTTATTTCTCTTCGTTAGGATTTTAGCCCTGGTCCTTCATCAGGAAACTTTTTTCTCTCAATTTTGTCTTCTTTTATTGTTTCAGTTTTACAAGAATCACTGACCATAACTTTGTCAAGTCAGCGACGCCTGCATGCCAGGCTCTCAGCCAGCGGTAGACGACTGCGAGTAATTGTGGTCACACCAGGGTAAGGCGCTCCGAGTAATACCGTGAAGTTATGGGGGGGGGGGGGGGGAGTAGTGTTGAGTTTGTTAGAGAATAATGAGCTCTTTCGATTGTTTGTAAGGTTCACTGATGTAGCAGAGGTTATTCAAGCAATAAGGACTCACCCTGATGCTGAGATGTCCAAGTGTGTCAAGATTGGTGCTGTCACATGCTGTGTAGACCCGCTTAATACCTTTATGGAGCACAGGTGAGAAAATCCATGATACAGATATCGTCTGAGTGATATTCTTTCCTAACTTGAAAAACATTCATGGAAAGTCTTTTGTTTGTTTGTTTGTTTTTTCAATAGACTGACATTGCCTATGCTACTGGAACAGTGCGCTCAAGGTTTGTGACAAACAAATTCAGTTCTTACGATGTGCATGTATTGTTCTGAGTGTAGAGACTCTATCAACACATGTCGCAATTGAAGATGACCGGATGAAAGAAGCTCTCTTTGTTAGCTCGAGCGTCGGACAACAGGCTTTTTCCACACATGTACATTAAAGGGAATTACTGAATTGACTCATATCTACGAGTCCAACTAAGTTTTTGTTCCATTTTTTACAAGAACGCTAGTATGTGTCAAAATTTTCTTGTACTATTTTCTTATTTGAACAGGCTGGGTTAACAATGTTGTGTTTACAAGCTGTTTGGAGCCTCAGGTAAAATTTCCCTCAGAACCTCTACGTCTTTTGAAACATTTAACGCAACCGATCTTATTTATGCTAAGTTCGTAGTCTATATTACAAATTTGTCTTTCTCTAGAATGAGCAGCTCAGCTTTGTCCAGAAACTGGTGCGAGCTTGTAACCCGGATGTGGCTTTTATTCTCGCTAAAGGAGGGGAAGTTACAAGGTAGCCTATAGCTTTTCCTGCGTATTAGTGAAGAAAGAGCTCTTACAGCTCTGTGCTACATGCCAGTTTGAACGCAGCTGATAGTGTTTGTGGTATGCTTATAGGACACCTGATGTTGAGTTAATTCTGTCAGACAGTGCATTTGACGAGGACAGGATGGTACAGAAGAGAGAGCTAATGTGTCCCGGCTGGTAAGTTACTTAAGATAGCGACAACCAACTTACAGTTCGAGGGCTGTTTCCTTTCTCTTTCCTGTTGCTTTTTTTTTTCCTTTATCAGTAGTGCAATTGTTACTCGCTTTTTGCTGTTTACTACTGTATGGCCGCTTCTCGTGCATGTTTGGTCGACAATCTAAGATCAAAGAACTCCAAAGTGAAAGACATTTGGCTTTTTCAGACATATAGTTGGATCAAGACAGGATGGTACAGGTTTATAACTTAGAAAATGGATCAAAACCTTCAAGTCGAAAATATCAATTATTGTACAGATATCAACTTTAGCTTCTTTTTATCCTAAAGGTCTTTGGGTTTGTTTTCAACTGGAATCACAGAACCGCAAATTAACGAGGTATTTTTTAAGACAGTTACGCGTTGACAAATCACAATGCACTTGTTGGAATTAAATGATTTTATGATCAGTGACGTTTCACAGTGCATGTGAAAAAACCCATTCCGTAGTGTGCTTATAAATGAGATCGAGGAGTGTCTGCTGTAATCAGCAAACACTTTGGATATCAGCAAAGCTAACCTCGGTGCGCGATCTGACGTTAAAGTGAATAGATCATGGTGGACATATTTAACTTAGCTGAGGGAAATTTTGATCTTTTATTAATAGATTGGTGTGGCATTCTATGGACCACTAAGCAGGCAGAGATTTGTTTCGAACCTTAAAGGTGGGACATTTTAGCAAAGTTAATTCAGTCAATTTGTTTTTCAACTAATAATTACCTTACTGAATCATTGAGCAGTCCATGAAGTTCACTGCTTCTTTTTATAGCGCTCCATGGACCCATATCATCCAAGGAGACACATTCAACAGGTTGGTTCAGTCTCTTGGGTGGTTTACTTTGTTCTCTTGCTGCCCTGCAGCTTATTAGTCAAATATCACTATTATTTATCTTTTCCATCATAGGGGCAATTCACAGCCTACAAGGGCATGCCTGTTTCTCAGGTAACAGAGCCAATGCATTCTTTCTCTTTGAACATTGAATCAGTGTAACGATACGAAAACTTTTGTCTTACCTCATCACGCTCTCTCAATTTTTTTTGTTTCTGCCAGAAGAAGATCCTGATAAAAAGGTACACGTTCACTGGTCCCGTCTGAATGGATTGCTAAAAATGAGCCCCGTAGACAGCTCTGCTGTTCCGCGACCTCCTTCAGCAAAGGCCCAACAAAATGGCACTGTGGAGGGAATCCACGAGTACTTTATCGTTTTCACTGGATTTAGTCTTCAAGAACAGGTTTTAAAGGACTGGCTCAAAACCTGTTGTAAACCGGTATGTTAACTATCGCAGTACAACTATGATGCCTGCAAACTTGTTTGTGAAAATCTAGCCGCCCTACTCATGAACACAACGTGCGCAAAACTCTTGACCTTCAGTAAAAAAAAGTTGGAATGTGATTTTTTTTTTGGTGTTTATTGCATTGTCAGTGAAATTTAAGACAGGTTTCTGTCTATTTTGGGTCAAAGACTAACATAAACTGTTTGGAAGTAGGCGGGATCAAATCGCGTCGAAAGTTCGGTGGAGAACTCCCTGTTACACTTCCAAGTGTATTGTCGACTAAACTTTTGGAAAGAAATGTGTGTTTTAAGACTGATGAAGCTTTCTCTGTTAGTTTTCTTTTCAACCAATCTCCTTTATAACGTCAGACCAGACCGACTGGCTGTGATAGACCCTCCATTTTCATAGCCAGTGTAGGTTATCGCCCGTAGTCTTCATTTACAGAACAAAACATGTTGGTTGTAGGCACCAGGGAAACAGAAGTTAAAAACGCGCGAGGATCTGTCAGAGAAAGAAATAGCCAACGTTGGGGTAAGTACAGTGATGAGGCCACGGTCAATCCAAGTGTTTGGTAATAGCATAGAACATTCCTTGTTCCTTCTCCAAACCACAGATTTTCAGCATGACTCAACCGCGTGAAGGAGTGCGGTGCATCTGTTATTGCGATTCTTTTCAGACCACACCCTAAAGCGTTGGTCAGTTACTGTAACATACAGCCATTATATGGAGCCATTAAACGTTGAGGACAGAATGCGGCACTGAATAGTGTACCAATATAGGAACTTCGGTTGAAAAAGTTTATTTTCTCGTCATAAAAACTCTTTTATCTGTATTTCCTGCGTTCTGCAGTGTCGTGATATATAAATAGCAGCTATTGTGAGATGATTAGCTTTGTTGATTTGCATTCATTACTTAAAAATCACTGTTGTTTCATGCTTAGTCCAAGCACAAGTTTGATCCACTGCCTCCAGGCTGGTTTTACAATGGCCTACATTACGTCAGTCTTACTGGAGCCAAGGATTACAATCATCCACGTATCCTTTAATGTTGCAATGTAAACCCACTTGTGTATAGGAATAGCTGCTAGTCAACAACTACTACTGAGTTTCAATGCTTGGAAGCTTTATCGTGACAGAGTGACCTTGAAATGTTTTATTTTTCTTAGAGAGAATATAGATTTCTTACACATTGCTAGAAAAAAGGTCTTGTGTGACAAGGCAACAAACGTGTTGAGCAGGGAAAAATTAAGGTTATTCCTTAACTCACCCTTAGTTTTGGGAACATTCATAGACCGTTACTTGTTAGATATAAACGAAGAAATCACGAGACAGAACTCTCAGTCAGATGGCCATCCTCCTGTTGATATATTTTCCAAGCAAAAGGGCAGCTGTTGATTTACCAAGTGTGTTGGTTCTGAACTGAAATGATCTGTTGACGATTTAATTGCACATGGCTGTTACCGATAGTTTACTATTTCAGTGACTGTTTTGAAATATATTTATTTAGTTTAAGACGTATTTATATTACCGTTCGGATATTCTTAATCGGTTCTCGATAAAAGTTCTAAAAACCTTTTTAAAAAAATGAAAAAAGATAGGAGAAGATTAACCAAAGAAACAAAATCTCTGAGGGACGCCGACGTGTGAACAGACAAATAAATGAGTAACATTGAAATAAACACTTATAACACAGTTATAAGTGTTTATTTTAATGCTTTGAATCTTGAGATTCATTTTCTTCACCACCACCCCCCCCCCCCCCACCGGTTTTAAGGAGTGAGCACGCTTGATACAATGTAGGAGTATTTTGATATCTATCTAAAGTATTTTTGCCATTCTGTACGAATTATCCTGCTGACGTTGACGTCTCTTATAAGCAGGCTTAAGTTGTGAAGTGTGAACATTGCAATATTTCTTTGGTATTCATTAAATAATTATTTTGACCATGTGGCAAATGGTGTTGTGAGTTGTGAATGGCTTGCAGTGTAGTAACATTTAGTTGATGTATGATTGGTCAAAAAATATGATGCTACTTTCTCTATTAATCAAATGGAAAACTAAATGGCGACTTGGCTCAGCACTAGCGTTTTCCCGCTCAAGGTTGTTTTCTTCGTTTCCTCTGATTTTTCATTGGCTTCTTTTGAAATTGTTCTTTTCTTGATTAGCCGTTGTGATAAGTATAGTTTTATACACACGACATCCGTGGAAAAGCTCAATTTTTTATCATCAACAAAGTGGAAACAAGGCCGACTCAAGGAACTTGCAAAACTTACCGCAGGCTATATGATTTCGAGTGGGAGAAGGCCTCTTTCTTATATATCAATGCACGAGAATGCATTTAAAAAGGCGGTAGCTAAAAAAAAACAGAGTGTATGTGGGTAATTACCTTCCGCAGCATCCCTCTCAAATTAGTTATCATGATGGATCGCGGCTATGCGGGGCCAATCTCAAACCCTAGTCCCAAACTATCTTGGTCCTACTCCATCCGCATTCGGGTACAGCCTAGGCAAGAGCTATTTTCCTTTCTGGTCCCCAGTCTCCATCTTATCTTTTCCTCTCGTACAATGCATCTTGGGTTATCTGTTGCTTTGACAGGCGCCATCTTGGAATAGCGGGGCTTTCTCGTCGTAACTGGGGTAAAGATGCCGGTCAATGTGAATCCAGCGATTCGGGTAAGTCGTAATCATCGAATCTGTAACCTTGATGTGCTCTTATCGAAGGGAGTTCGTGAACGCGTAGTTTAAGCCTGTATGAAACTAGTTCACGCCAATAGTTAAGATAGTTCAGATTTTGTGTTGTAATGATTAAACAATATTGTCACAATGGAGACTTGCTTCTTCAAGTGGTGATCAACGTTTTGAATGGTTTTATGTGAGTATTATGTGTATTTTTGGTTGAAACAGTTTGCTCTATGTCTGGTATTATTAAATATAGTCACGTTCTTTCTTGATTCTCTCTCTTCTGGCAGTGTAGTGTAGTGTATAATCTGTGTTCAGTGAAGGAATAGAAACATTGCAAACTTCAATCCGTTTAGAGATATTTTGAGCAGTCATCAATTTATGTTATTATATTTTTCATTAATATAACAGTTTTCAAGATATGCTGCTCTTCTCATTGGTGTGGCATATGGATACAGAAGAAATGGTTAAGTAGTAGGAACAATACATATTGCAATGATTTTGAATTTCTTGGATTTGAATAGTCTAAATATCATTCATGGGTAAAAGTTGATCCCAAATTTGTAGTAATTATAATTTTTTAATACCTTCAAACCTTTCGTCTCAATTTTCTTTAATATTTTTATTTTACACGTATTGAAATTCCTTCTTACTTTGATCATATAAATTGTTAAAGCATGGAGTACAGTACCAACCATTCTTACTGGCTCATTCTTTTTTGTGCTCCCTGCCCAAAAGTTACAAAAGCCTTCAATACAGGCCCATTGTCTTGTAAACCAAAATTACATCCAATTGTAAGCCCCTATCCCCCCCAATGTTTCATCCCCCCCCTCTAGCTTTGTTTGTTATGAGAGGCAATAATCAATAATTATGGATTTTTAAGAGGGATGAGTCAGACAATGATGCTAACAAGACTATGTAAAGTTAAAAGCTAGCAGGCAGCTACATCACACAGGAATTATCAACATTAGCATCACAAGAAGATTAAATGTAATCTTAGGGAAAAGTCTTAGTTTCTATTTTGGTGATGTCCTATTTCATTTTTGTCACTAGTTTTGATTTTATTTTAAAATGCTGGGTTAAGTTTGATTCATAGTGACAGTTTTAAAGGTTAAATAAAACCAGCAAATGTAAAGCACCCTTTGATTAACAGCTTCATAGATGTTTTTAGTGCACTTGTTTATGCAATACAAAGCCCCCTTAGCTCTAAGCTTAATGGAAGCTCTGTTAAAAGCCTATATTAACCCTTTCAAATTGGATTATAAGGGCAGAGTTTTCAACAGTATTTATTGTTAATTTAGGTTTTTAATCACCCATTAAAAAAATTATCACTCAACCCTTTTTTTTACCATTTCCTCAGAGTACCTCAAACCTATAGCAGCTCGTGAGAGGGAAGAAGAAGCTGCAAGGGCCAAAGAGAGAGCAGAGCTTGAGGCAATCAGGAAAGCTGAAGCTGCTAAAGGTTGGTTAGGTTTTTGAAAGGAATTTGAAGTCTCCCTTGAAGGGAAGGTGGTACGAAGTTTAAAGGGCCCTTTATATGAAAAAAAAAGTGTTTCATCTATTACAGCTAAAATTATAAGTAATGATTCAAAGAATTCTCTGTTTTCAATGTTAGCTAGTTTACTCTCTCTTATGTTTAATGAAGCAACCAATATAAATCAACTTTCCCAAGACTACACTTGTGATTTCTTTTCCAAAACCTTTTTCCAAATTTGTGTTCAATATGTTGCTTATCTGATAGTGTTTAGGGCACCTGCCCCAGGGGGGCTATTTGATGGATAGGTACAGAAGTATTAGTTATTTTTCAGAATGACTTTTTTAAGAATTTCAAGGTCAAACCTAAGCTTCAGAAGAAGTTACAAGAGGGAGTACAGTGTTGATTATTATTTTTTTTGTGGTTTAAAATGAATGCTTTTGTGGTTACTTTCTGTTTCAGTTCCACTGTTTTAGATGGCCATCTATCTTTCTATGATTGTGGAGGGATGTGGAGTATCCATTCATGACATTTTGTCAAACTTTTGGTGCCAATTTATTCCTTTATGTCCTGTGATATTAATTTTGTAAGGCCATAATACTCTGTACTTGATAATACAATGTCAATAAATGTTTTTGAAATGACTGCTTCTTCTTGTTTCATGCTGCAATGTTAAGCAAACTTAAAATGCATTTTTTTTTTTTTTTGCCTCTGAGTACAGAGTGAGGTACGATCAACTAACTTGGACATGGTTGTGCTCATACTTTAGTTGTACATAACAATTTGAACTTTATTTATCCTTCCATTATCCCATTATTACTTTTGGAAACACTGAGATTTACAAAATAAGTTGTGGTATTGCATATAGCACGGCTGAAATATACACATTTCTTTCAAGTCTGTATTGTTTTTCTTTAAATGATAATTGCCTTACTGTTTGTCAAGAGGGTGGAGGTGAGGGGGAAGGAGGAGTGAGGTAATCACATGGTCAATGCTTTGCTGAGTTTCTGATGACCTAAACTCTAGTGAAGGTTTTCAATTAATAGCTACACATTTCTCCCTTGAAACAATTTCTGTTCAGTCCCAGAAGTCCTAGAACACTATCTATGTACAAAAATAATAATCCTCTGTGACAATTCCTTGTTGTTATTCATTGTATACTGCAACATGAATTTGTCTTCTTTGCCTGTTTGAACAGAGATAAAAAAATTCCCTACGTTGGATAGAAGTGGTATGTTGGTAAGACTGTTTAACATATAATATAAAGGGATATTCTGGGACTTTTTGGTTTGTACTTAAGCAATAACTTAATAGACGGAAACTTATTATCCTAATCCTATTACCAACATAAACAAACTTTTGTCTGTGGTCTCTCCAGGATACTGCTATAAAGCTTAGTTGTTTGCAACTAATTACCCTCAAATTGTTTTGAAGAATAGTTTCTAGTCCAATCATGTGGGACAGCAATGAAGTAACTTAAATTGCGGCTGTTGTTTAAAACTGTTTGGTAAGGCACTAGTAGTTTTGTGAAATGACTCACTGTTTTGTAGAAGGCTTTTGACTGCATGGTTAGTCCTTCAGATTTTTCTACAAGATCATCAAGTTTCTCTCCTCTCTCTAGCACAGCTTCAATTGTGTTGTGCTGTAAATAAATGGATGGCAAATATTAAGGGGATAGTGATGAAATTTCATGAGTTGATTTAGGCAAAATTTACCTACACCTCAACAAGGAAGGGCAATTAAAGTCCAACAGATGTTATGTTGATTTGAAAATGTTGCAGAATCTAATGTAATAATTAATAATGTAATAAGAGTGTCTCATAGTGTATGGCTTTAACTCTATGATAACATTTGATTATGTAGTCTTATCATTCAGGCTCTGGTTGTTCCAGAATGGATATTGCTATCCATTAGATAGTGCAGTACTTTTGTTAACACTTATCATCTGGATAGCATTATCCACCCTTTAAACTACTGGGCCAAGGTGAGTAGTCATTTAGCATAAGCAACTTATTCTTGACAAATACAGAATGACTGCACCCTTTCGAATGAACTTTGAATGATAGGATCTGACCAATCTTACATTAAATAAACCAATTTTAATTAATCTTAAAGACAATAATATTGTGACAAAACTGACCAATCTGTTTTGATGAAATAAACTTGAAACGATTGACTAATAAATCCTTAGTTGAATTCGACTCACTCACTGATACTAACAATAGTCCTTGTTAAGACTACTCACAACTGGATGAACTATACTTTTACACAATTGAAGGAAAAATGTAACAACAGAGGGCTGAGAACAGCTTAAAAGAAGCCATGATCTAGTCATAAGGCAGCAGGCAGATAAGGATCACTTGAAATCTGCACTGGTTGTCTGTTGATAGTAACAATCTTACAACCACATATACTGTATTGAAAATTTTCTTTGACCTACTAAGTTTTTAAACCACAATTCTAGTCCTTACATAAAAGCAAAACATTCCAAATTTCCATGTATTTGTAAGTCACTCCCTCATTTTCTACCCAGAGGTTGTATCACTATGCTTCGTAAGTAAACCCTTGCTATCTCCTTACTACCAATACTAAAATGGCCCCAAAGTTGGAGCAGTCCTTTCAGCAAATTGCCAGTAGTGAAAACAAATTTGTGTGGAGCACTTACTAAAACTATCTTTGTTTCATCCAGTTCTGCCTGTACTTTAGTCATAGCATCAGCTTCTCTTGGATTCTGTAGCAATAATTAAAAAAGATTTTGTCTAATACCACTTCATCGTATTTCAAGTAAGCAAATCAGGCTAGAGAATTTGGTGTTACATCAAGATAACCCCTGCTAGCTGATTACCATGTCTGTTCTCATTACTTGTTAGCAGGATAAAATATTGGAATCACAATGAAAAGTTACAGATTGATTACTTCTGGAAATTAAAAAGTTTTTAATGCATAAATCAAGTGAATCAACATATCTACAAACAAGTTTATATACTTTCCTTTTTCTTTGGTTTGTTTGCAATCAACAATTAATAAATATCATACTTAAGATGAACTTGTGAAGAAAGCCAAGACTCCTCAAGAATTTAGATTATTTAGTTCCCGAGTTTTTTTTTTGTTTTGTTTTTTTTCTTGTTTTCAATCCCCAAAGCCATAGTGTAGAAACTTCTTCTGAAAGAAAAGGATTCCTTTCTTGACATTGGGAATGATTTCCAGCAAAGAAAGTAAACTGACAAAAGACTCACACCTTACAATATGATCTACATGTAACCATTATAAAATCAAGACCTGTGTACCTGATAATCTTGCAGATATTTCTCACATTCTGGCCAGACTATTGTACTAGAAATTGACAAGAGTTAAACATATCAGAAACATCATACAGGATGAAACTTTCCTTTGGGTCTAATTGTGTTCAGTCCCTTGTAAGAAAAACTAAATATTATTAATTATGTTGACCTATGACAAACATTAACTGACTTCCATTTCACAAGGAAGTATTATGGAACCATCCTTCCACACCATATCACTGATCAAAGCCATAAGCATTACAAGAAGATTTATTGTTAAAATACAGCACTGAATGTTTCATTCAATGCAGCATACACTCACTACAATGCCTGAAAATCAAACATATTTAACAAGAACTTACTTTGGTTCAGCTGTTTTCCAAACTGATGGGGATATTTTCTGAGAAAAGTCTTCTAAAACCTTTTAAATTTTGCATTAGAAAATGGAATAAAATGTTAAAACATACAACATTATTATCAGTTGTACATGTAACTAAACACATTACATTGCAGACTACAAACTAAGAATTAAGAACAAATCTGGAGTCTGATGAAAGTGACCAGAAGGTCATTAGCTCTAAGGACTTCTACTATGGCTGCACATTTAAAAAAGAACAAATTTTATTTATATGTTAACATCTTAAGAGGAACAATTTTTTAAGTCCTTAGAGAGTCCCCTGGATGAAGGTTCCACTGTATTCATAAAATAGCAAATTTCCAGTGGATTTCCAGTAACTTAACACTTCTAGGGTAAATTACTAAGAGTCGCTACCGAAAAAAACAGGAATGCAAAAAACCTCCTCCATTGTGCTTCCTTTCAAACAGAGTGCATTTTTAAAATCATTTATATATTTTTTAAAATCATAGAATAGGGAAGCTGAGTAAAAAGAGAATGTCTGAAAGAGTTAACCTATAGAGAGAAAGAGTGCTGAAAATGTTCAGAGGTTATCACTAAGCCAAGCTTTGTGCTGGCTACACATATATACACACTATCAATGTAATACAAACATAACTCCAAACATGTCTCTCCCTACTGACAATGGAACACTTACTTTATTTAACAAGGTAAAAACAACTCTTTGTGGATATTCATTGTCAGAAATAATAACTCCTCCAAGAGAATCTGATCTCACAAAGACGTGACAAATGTACTCTGCAAAAACAAAAGGTACATAAACAAAAAATATCCATAAAAGGCCTGTGTTGGACAACCTGTGTAGGGGCAGTAAAAAGTTTGAAATGTTTTAGTCTAGAGTCCCTTTGATACAGGATATATAAGGGTTATATTATTATTATTATTATTATTACTATTATTATTATTAATCTGTCTAAATAAAAGAATGTATCATTAATTTCATTGTATTAAGGATCCAAAATTTAAGTCAGAGGGAAAACAATCTTCTTTTTTATCATTAAATTCATTGTATTAAGAATCCAAAATGTATGTCGGAGGGAAAACAATGCTCATTTAATTGTTAATAAAAATCATTACAAACCTAGGACTGTGCCAACAAATTTGCTAGCCTTTCAAGAAATTTGTATCAAAGATATACTGAGCTATTAGCCTAGATGAAAAAGGTGTGAGTCAAGACCCATGACAGAAACTGATGTGATCTATGTGTTTTTCTGCCCTCCTCCACACCACTATGCTACATAAAATGTATTAGACAAAGCTTAGTGGTTCACATGGTCAGGAGATTTACTGTTCTGTGCTCAAAATAATCATTATTAAACAAATTATATTATGAAATATGTGGTTATTGTTCATTGTGGTGTAAGATAGGAGATGAACTTTACTCATTTGTCTCACAATGGAGTCACTTTAGATACTGATCAACATCCAAAGTGACTCCATCACAAGACAAACAAATAAAGTTCATCTCCTATTAAACAAATTCTTCATCACCCAAACCCCAAATGCTTATGATTTAACAAAGGTTAGGATTATCCTCTCTGATTAATCTTAACCTACCATTTTCTTTCACCGAGGCTCTCTCGTTAGTTCTTGTTCTTTCCACAAGTATTTGGCCAGTAAACTGCATAAATTCTTTCACACTGAAAAATCAAGTGCATAGTGTGTGTACTTTGAATTCACCTTAATTTTCCAGCACAACCTTTACTGAGCTGACACTCAAGGGACTCTTGAAAAAAAACTGAGTATAATTATCCAGCATAATACTTTAAATCTAAAAAATTGTAAGATATACTAGTCCATCTTAGGTATATTTGGTAAAGGAGGTGTAGGCAAATTTGAACTGTGACATATTAACTTTAAGGGTAACAGAAAGTTTAGTATTGATTCAAGAATCAGTCAATGTTCCTTTCTCCCAAGAGGGGAGAGGAGGCTCCATGTACCAAGAGTAGGACAGTCACAATACCAGTGTACTATTTTAAAAAATTAAGTCATTCTGCCTAAAAATGATTACAATGTGTTTAACTACAGTTATTAGTCTCAAGAAATCGCTCATTTTTTGATCATGATGCTAAAAAATACAAATCGTCAGACCAAGGAACTCTATACTTCCCAGATTTGTTAATTGAAAAGAGATCAGTTCACACGTTTCAAAAATGATTTCCTGGTCACTGATCCATATAAAATTTCATGTAAACCACTACAAGCATGTTTTCACGGTTCTACCTTGCCTGATCAAAGCAAATTAGCTACTTGTACTGAGTCAGGCTCGTCTGATTTAAAAATAGTTTGATAGATTACGAAAAAAATAAAACAAATAACTACGAAAGAATAATGATTAAACAGAAAGACGCAAGGAGAAAAGTCTAGGTTTTATTGGTGTAACTTCTGATGCACACATATGAAATTGGAAATTCTTTCGAATACAGCCTTCAGAGGATAACTTATGAAAATAAAACCTACCTTGAACGCTGAAAATATCCAAAGGATTGAAGATCGTATGCTGAAACTAATGTTTTTGACTTAATATCTTTACGAACAACACTTAATGCGTATAATTTCATCCTGGAATCCTCCTCTAGTGACAGGCAAACTCAGTCTATTGCTAATTTCTCCGATTTTTCTCGTTCACGAAGGAACTACTGTGTAACCTCGCCGTTTGAGAGGTTTGGAAGTGACGTCACCACTCTAGACAATTACTCGCTGCTCGGTTCCCCTTTTCACAACAGCTTCACAGATTGTAAGGAAGCTATTTCCTCTGCAGTGACACGTTTTCAAACACATGGAAACGAATGAGTCACAAATGTTCTCAGTCTTATGGGAAAATCCAGGGCCACTAATTCATCACTTCAATTACTGTTGTGTGTTACCCTCTTTAAATAAAGTTGTTATTACTGTTATTATTATAATTATTATTACAATTATTATTATTATTATACGGTGGATCATGCCATGGTGTGCAGACGAGGAGGATTCATCATCCAGAGGCATAACAAGCTGTGTGATCTTGAGGCCGATTTGCTAAACACTGTTTGCCACGATGCGCAAGTGGAACCCGTTCTCCAGGAGATAACGGGAGAAGTGCTGACGAGGGGTACGAACCCAACACCGGATGCCTGATTGGATATTCACGCTCGTGGGTTTTGGGATGGGCAATGCTCTGCCTTTTTCGACGTAAGGGTTTTTCACCCAAACGCAGAGTCTTACAAAGATCTCACCATTCAGCAGATTTATCGCAAACATGAAGATGAGAAGAAGAGGCTATACGCGAACAGGGTTTTGGAAGTTGAACGAGGGACTTTTACACCTTTACTCTTCACTAATTCACTACCACCGGAGGCATGGCGGACGAATGCAAGCGTTTCCACAGTAGATTAGCGGAACTCATATCTATTAAGAAAGGAGAGGAGTACAGCACAACGACTTCATGGATACGTTCAAAAGTGTCCTTCGCTCTACTAAGCTCCGCCTTACTTTGCCTAAGAGGTTCACGCACCACTAAGCGTGTTCCTCTGAACATTGAACATTGTGACTTTGAGATCGAAAAAGAACAAGCAGGATTTAGAGAATAGTTTTTGTTTTTGTTTTTTTGTTTTTTTTTTTAGAATATTTTTAGATTTTTTAATATATAAGATGGATGTTTTTTCATCTTCAAATAAGATTTTCCATGATATTTCCCTTGAGCTAGGTTGAACTTGGAAGTAGTTAAGGATAGGATTAGGAAATAACAGATTGTAGTCGATAGAATGTAATCATTAGAATGAAATAACTATGTGAAATGAGACCTTAACATATTTTAAATTAATCAAGTTTATATTAAAAAAAATTATTATTATTATTAGGTTACTACTTTTTAAAAAATATTATTATTGTTGTTGTTATTATTATTATTATTATTATTATTATTATTATAATTACATTGGTAGAGTATTTAAGGTCAAGATTAAATTTGTCTGGAACTTGTAATGGGCAGGTCGGTATGACGAGTGACAAGAGTACAATCAGTTTGAATGAAGACGACCACGAAGCTTGAGGGTCTTTTTTACTGATACCGACTTCAGATCTCAACAAGTAACAGTCCCATTTTCATTTGACAACAAGCGGTCTTTTTGAGATAAATAAAATTCATTTTTCTTTAACAAACTTTTCGTTTTTAAAAATTTGATATCTGTCTGTATCGTATAGAGGAATAGTTTCTATTTTAAACTTCAATACCTCGATGTTTTGGTAATGTTTTCATTGACGTATTTTTAGTGATGATAAAATAGTTCGGATAACACCGCACATTCCTTGGTTTGACGAAGGTTATGATTGCGTGACCATGAAGGCCAGAGTTCTTCAAGGGTGACAAACTAATCACGCACCTAGACAAGGCTCTTGAAGCTTACACTGTTTCAATTTCTTATGGAAAGCCTCGAAGAAATTCCATTCGCACTTCTTACAGTCGTATGACCGTTGACATCTTAGCTTCCACTCTACATAAAAGAATGGGCACTGTCAGCTTGCTTCAGTTACATTGCCCTTGCGATAAATATGGTCGGGCCAAAAGACTGACAACAGTCATTCGTATGTAGTAAAGTAGATCAGCTTGAGAAGTTTACTACAAGTTCATAAAAATTATTGCAACTAAATGGCCGAGAAAACAGAGACAAGTTCCTGGTAACACTTACAGGACATGAGTTTAAATTAAAATAATTTTTTTTATTGCTTATTCAATGATTCAAATTTTATGTAACATCATATTAGTGATACAAATTCAAAAATGCAGGACTTAATTATATATTACAATGTCTCTTAAAACAACAATAACAATATATTGAGATCTACGCGCGCTCTCTGTACACATATCATAATTCAACATTAAGTCTCTTTTTTTGTCTCTCCTAACAGGCTATCAACTGTGTCTGGTCACATGACCAAAATCTCCTTTAAAAAGGAACAACAGATCACCCAGATCCCTTACAGTGATGTAATTTCTGACGTCACGAACAGTTCTTGGGTTGATTTTACAACTATCTGTTTCTTCTGCGTTTGTCAGAGGGTGTTCCACGTTTTCTTCGTCGTTTGCACAGACAAATACCTACAATGAGCGACAGGAAACTTTCAGGTTAAGTGGTTTTAAATGCGTTGCACATTGAATGTTTGGTGAGCTCCCTTAGGTGTGTGTAGAATAAAGAGATTAGAACATCTTAATATAATAAAATATATGTTAGGTGACTGGAACTTTGGCTGAACGCATTCATAACTTAATAACTTCCTAAACACCGAACTTCTTAAATTTAAACTTATCAAAGAATATTTATGCTGCCTTACGCTGGAGTAGTATTGTGTTCACCCTAGCATTGCAAGGAAATATATTATATTTCTATCACAGAGCAAAAACTTACCCTTAAAGAATCTTTGATTTGTTCATTCAGTCTCTCCTGTAAGTCTTCAGACGGTGGCGGTTTTGGAGGTGAAATGCCATTACTCCGAAGCTTTTAGAAAAAAAAATTGGAAAAAGTATGGATATAGGTAAGACAAGATTAATCAAATGAGAAAAGGAGTAAATCACACTGATTGCTTAAGGGGGTAAGTTTCTAAAGAAGCGTCGGTGGGAGAGTATAACAGGGTAATTGAGTATTATCAGCTGAGTTGATAATTTAAATTGGCCATCGTAGAGCGAATGACGAAGGGCTGACGCTCGAAACTCTTTATGGTGGCCAATTTATGTTAGCAACTCAGTTGATAATATTACATCACACTGATTAGTAATCTATCAAAACAGAATGAAGCAAATAAGGGCACAACATTTGCTGGAAAAATAATAAAGGAAATTTTCTTACCACTCTAATCATGACTGGTGTGATGGCATTAAGCCAATGTTCCAAGTCATTGCTCAGTAGCTGCACATTTTCATCCAGCACACTACCAGTCACCAGTTTAATGGCTGCCTTAAACATCTGGAACAAGTTAAGGTCTTCCTCCATTTTTTGCACATCAGTCTTGTCTAATTGTGCCTGTAGAAAAGATAAATAGTTTGAAAAGACTCATTAATTACAAGCGCAGATGATTTGTTTATAGAGGGGTTCAAGTTTAACAGGCGTGGGTGAAAATCGACAGCCGCTCTCTTTTGTTTTGGATACTTAATCTGACGGGCCATCTCTATAGGAGTAAAACTGTTAATTATATTCCTTACAACAAGTTTTAAGTTTTTTTCTACCAAGTCGTTCGTTTATACATCTTTCAAACTTTCCCTTCAACAAGCGAAACCGAAACCGATATAGGGAAATGAATGACGCATGCTAGTTAGGTCACGTAAGGGAATCTCCCGTCCGAAATCAGTTCCGTCACGTTTGACGGTTGGAGCGTCATGTATGGCGAAAAACACGACGTAAAAAACTTTAATCAAATGATACCTGCACCTACCCTTTCGAATAAGACTTGGGCAAGTTCATCCAATTGAATCATTTCAACCTTACCAGAGTCAAGTCTATGTTGCTCTAGTGTTTGCTCCTGAAAGAAAACAAAATGTTGAACCAATTTATTATTGATTGTAATTAAAACAGTAACTGTCCGATAAAAGGTGAACTCCACAGCGAAAACATCACATGTGTCAGTTTCTTAAAAATAAACCAACTGAAAGTTGACTATTTTTAGAGAAGATAATTTGGTCAGTTTTATCAATGTATCTTGGCATCCGTAAAGGGTTTCTAAAGCTAATATAGAATGCTTCCAACGTCAGCCGTTCGTAAGAGCCAATTTTGAAAGGATCATGTTTATCAAATTGCATGTGAAATTTTCTCAAGGCATACAAAAACTAATCCCATCGAAAAAACCACAAACTCATTCTGCCCTACTGCTATGACAAAATACAACTTTAAATATTTTAATTCAAAACATGAACCGTACTCACAGTCTAATGCAAATGTAATAAGCTGAATTTCACGACTATTCAATGTTATCTCTTACCAGAGCCTCTTGGCATTTCTGCTGAAATTCATCCAGTTTTTCCATCGCAAGTCGTAATTTCTTAATTTCGTCTTCAGATAAAACGAGTTTCTTCTCCTCATCCATGGAAGTTGAAAGAACTTCCGAACATTCAAAGGTCAATTCTTCCTTAATGTAGTTCATGTTGCGTTGTAAGATTCAGTTTGCAAAAGCTTAACGTGCCTCAACTATATATAAAACAATTTGATAAGAAAGGGAAAAAACCCGTTGAAATCACGTGAGTACTTCACATTTCATTATATCTTTCCCCGAAATAACTAATGAAAAGACAACTCGAGTTCTGTAACGGAAATTTCATTTTCGACGAGTGCTTCACTGTTCCTTTTAAAAAAGTAATGACGACTCAGTTGAAATTCCTTCGGTTTCCGGACATCTCGCGGACGTATTTGAATTAAATATAAGTCGAGATCAGACATTGCGTTTCTAACTAAAGCAGTAATGGATATTACATTTCAAGTTCCTTTCGGTTTCAATACGAGTCCAAGGTAATGCTTCATTTAATTGTCGATCAAATGAGTAGTTTACTAACTATAAAAACAATAAAGTCCAAGGTAATGCTTCATTTAATTGTCGATCAAATGATTTAGTCTACTAGCAAAAAAAAAATGAAGTCCAGGGTAATGCTTCATTTAATTATCAATCAAATAATGAATTAGTTTACTAACTATAAAAACAATAACGCTGGGAATTTTCCCGGAATGACCGAGGCCTTAAGTAATCTCCTTACTGAGGTTTATCAAGACACTTGATATGTTTGAATCTTTGAAATACATGTAATTCTAGGAATACAAAGTCACGTTTGAAAATATCTTTTACTTCCTTTTGCCAGAAACCATCGGTTGTTGTCTGATCTGTCCACAATTCCGTATCAAAGTCGTTAAAGACGTGTTCACGTCATCTCCAGACTATTAGAGTTATTTTTAAAACGAAAAATACGAATCGATCAAGGTTACTGTTGAGTTATTCCTCGCTATGCAGGGGTGGGGTGGGGGTTGTGAGTTGTGATTCGTTTTCCAACTCTCTTCACATCCTTAAAAATGTCACAATTCACGACTTGAGTGATAAAAAATTCTCTCGCCATATCAAGAGAATCCATAACGACTAACAGACATTGCTTTTCTAACTAAAGCATTTAGTCGATAACGACTAACTATCGATCAACATCACTAATATCAATATGTCTCTTCATTTTTACATTATTTTTGTAAACAAATGGACGGCTCACAATCAAAGATATGGAAGTGTTACATCAACTCACACCAGCACACACCCTCCCAATAAATAGTACTCTACATCAATAATTTAACTTTCTGCAACACTCATACTGCTACAGATGTTTTGACTTCCAATTCTTACAGAGAGTTTCAGGTTCAACTGAAACCGGCGCTCTAGTTATGATTTCTAAGAATTTTCTTTTTTTAACCAAAGCCGGCAGATGTCGCTCATGTGATAGAAATCATAGACAGGAACTTGCTTTAAAACCACATATGAAAAAAACAAACTGTAACATCTGTGTCACAGATTAAAAATAATCTATTTTCAGTTCTTACTTTGCAATCCAGCTGAACGGAAAGTGATTTGGAAATATTGCTCGCCAATAACATTGCGTTGAAAAGTCACACGACAACATTGCTTGGTTGAAAATAACTTGTAATAATTTATCTGTCACGATCAGCTTTACACCATTTTTTGTAACCCATAATATTCATTAAGCCACCACAAACGTCCTCAACACCTTTGATGAGCTCTTCAGGAGCTTCTCTCTTCCATTTGCTAATAGCAGTTGAAGCATTCTTGAACAGTGAATACGGGTTCTTTTCACCCTTCCTTCTCCTGTGATCATTTATCCATTTATCCACGCTCACTGACCAATCAAGTCCAACGAATTTGTATATTTCTCGTGCAACATTTGAGGTATCGATTGCAAGATCTTCGAAGCGTATTACTTTGAAGCGGTTTCTAAGCCAGGGCGTGGGAGACAACAAGCCAATCAGCACATTTTTTTTTACTGAATCACAAATCCTGTGGACATTTGAACGAAATTCCGCATTTGAGTGGCCCTGTATCCAATTCAACTTTACCCAAGAAAACACCACAGCTCTAGGATCGCGAACCAAGCAGATGAATTTCACATCGTATTTGTTCTGTTGGACGAAATGTTCCTGAAAGCTCTTTAGCGAGTTGTTTGGTAATCGTCCACTCAAAATCTTGATAACAGAATACTTATAAGAATTACAAACCTGACCAAGCAAAGAGTTTGTCAATGGTGCACACTTTCCAGAGGTTTTTTTACCGGGGCATAATTTATCACTAGTGAGGGCTTGGCTGTGACGACGGAAAGAACTGGTAGAAATGTCTGATAAAACTGCATTGGTGATATTACTAAAGTCACAACTCAAAATACTGTCGACTAAATGAAAACAAGTATCTTTGTATGAAATTGGCTCCTTTTCCATAAACACGTTCACATTCAAAACATTGCCGACATGAAATAGAGGTTCGAACCAGTACATGACTTGAGGATGACAGTTGAAAATTCCTCCAAGGAACGAAGACCCCCCCCTCCCTTGACTTAAAATAACAACATTTTTCCTCCTGGGACAAATTCCGAGTTCTCGATTTAATTCACTGTTTTCCTCGCTCCGTATTGGTTTGGAGTGAAACCTAAGTTCTTGATGTGATTTTCGTTTGTGATCAGGTAGCGATTTTGTTTCAAAATGATAATGCGGACGAAGTTTCTTCAGGCTTTTGCCACTTTCTTCAGAAATCAAATCCACGGTTGCCTCCCACACATTACTGTTAAACAGGATGTATAAAATCAGCAAACACATTGAAATAAAGATACAGCATCTGAAATAGAACCAGTGATTTCTCATGATGAAATCAACTCTTGACAGGCCAGGAATCAAAGCGACCGGGTATAATAAATTGAGATCTTTCTGCTTGTATTACATTTCGTTCAGTTCGTTGTTTGTGAACCTAAAAAAAGCAAGAGAAATTTTTTTTGATATAGACTTCGAATTCGTTTAAAAGAAACCGCCTGAAGTCTCTAGGACGAGTATTCGCCGGCATTAGTGAGTGAAATATTGACATATGTATTAAAATGGTAAACGCACGCACGTTACAAATCTGACTGCGTGGTATCAGTCTAGAAACCAGTAAATACTCTTATTTTAACAACAAAAAAATTGAAATAGATTCAAATCTCCGGCTTCACTCCTTAGAGTTTAAGACCGCATATGATGGCGAGAATTTTCAATGACTGTCAGGCGTCAGTTAGTCGGTGTCAGTCCGAAAGATAATCCTTCATTGTCAATGCACAGATCATCGACAGTTTGTGGCAGTAAATCAAAACATTTTAGTAATCCTTCCACAGAAAACTTGATTGTTCACTGACCTTCAATCCCTGTATATCTTTGCAACAATGGATTTGGCAAAAGTGTGAGTCACGTTGATATGGTTTTTTTCAATGACTTCAATGAGTTGATGTTGTTCCCCAAAAGAGTAAAGATACTACGTATAAAATTGCACAATTTTATAAAAATGACAAAAAAAGTAAAAGAAAGCTGTGAATCACGTTGCTAGAGAACGTTGTTTTAAACGACTGCAATGTGCTGTCAATGTTCCACAAAGCCAATCGCATAATAAATAATCTAAACCAAAGTGCTACCATAACACTTTCACTCGTACTAATACAAGTTTTTTAATAAAACTGCCCTATATAATGTAAATGTAAAAGTATTTAGTGTCGTCACTGGTCAATGTGATCATCCGGTGACTGAATTAGACTGGATCTTTAGGTAAATTCTTATGTACATGACCTGGGACTATTCGGTGGAAAGACAAAAATGGAAAAAGCTCTTAAGTACTGAGACAGAGATTGAAACGGTTATAGAAGACTTCACAAAAAAAAAGATGTTTTCTTATCTATGCACCAATGGCAACATATCTTAAGGTTTAATTCAGAGATGTTAACAACAGTTACAGAAAAACTGAACAGGTTTTATTTGTATCATTTGTACCCTTCTTCTAAGAAAGTAACTAGGTGTGCATAGAGTTGCTTATTTACTTTGCGCTTATCAAAGGATGGCTGTTTATTAAAGCTTAAAAGCTGTTTAGATACCTAAAATTCTTCACTCACCGAATAAGAAAAACTTTCGAACATTAACATGGAGCTATGTTACCGAACTAGTCACCAAAGCTACAAATCGTTTACTTCAGCCTGTGAACCTTGTGGTTTTGAGGCTTTGAAGCCTGCTGATTTCGGCGGCGGCTTCAAAGCTCATACAGAACTTTCAGCTGCGCAAACTAAGTTTGCATTTCCATATGAATTTGACAGATGCGTACTGAATAACAATTGCAAGTTTGTCTTTCGTTATTCTAGATAACCGACACGAAATAACTTGCGAGCAACTCAGTTGGTTCTTGTTCTGTCAGTGAAAGACAATCTCCAGTGGTTATAACACAGGTAGGCAAGATATAAAGAGGCTCTTGGTTTTTGCGCTTAGCGCTGTCCAATCTATTATGCTATTTTTTTCCTTGAAAAATTCCAGATCAGCCGCCAAAGTTCTCGTTCGTCTAAAATATAATTCGACTTTATCAAGTCGCCTAAAGACCGAACATTATAATTTCTCCTTTTGATTTAAGAGATGAGGTCAATTGAACTTGAGGACTGAAAAACAATACAACTCATTGTGTTAAACATGGCTTGAATTAATCGCCATTCGTTGAGAAACTCTCTTAGAAATGTAGTTATCTAAAAAATGTAAGGCAAAGAGCATGTTTGCTGAGCTTGATCCGTCCACTCATACACTCTAATGTATTCGTTGAACCTTTTTTTACAATCGCTGGTAGTGCCCGCGGGCGCCATTAAGCGAGTCCTGTGTTGTTATTGGCCTCCCGAGCGGGCAAGAAGGGTTCGACCCTGCGTAATTACTTGGAGCGGAAACACAAAGTTCGTAATGTGTGGACAATGTCAGCGATGGAGTTACAAAAAGCGACTGAAAAAAGTCAAAACAAAGAAAAACTTAAAAGACTGTTGTTTGGTCTCTCCAACGGGGAATAAATGGCGTTGTGTGACGAGATCACTGCAAAGGAGACAACAATATGGCACCGATGCAATTATTTAGACAATAGAGACAATAGACCACAAAATACCTGTGTGAGTTTAGATAAATTAGGTTTCTTTTCTTTCTCCTAGGGAGAAGCAATGCGATATTTTCGTTCTTTTGAAAGTTATGCTCTTTTTCTGTTGTCGGAGGTCATATCAACATGAAGTATCACCCTTATTGAGCAAAGCCACTGATCAAAGTTGAAGCCGATATATTGACTTATTAGTTAGAGTTATTCAGTGTGCAATTAGTTTAAAAGCTTCAGCACACGAGGACATCCAACAATTTTGTTCTTAACTGCTCTTTGGTTTTTTCAATCATTCGTGTCTTTCAGAGTTAGCTTTGCTACGACGACATCATGTGTTACTACACATGACTTCGCCGGGTCAGTTATTGTTTTATGACCCTATCAAGTGTTTACGTTTTAAATCAATCGTAAGAAATGTATGCGACGAGGACTACTGACCACTTCAAATGCACTAGTTGACTATCACATATGTCATCTGTAACAGCATAGTAAACGGTCGACTGCATAAAATATCAACTCATTCTAATAAAAATTAAATTTTAAAGTTGCGGTGGATTCTCCGGTACGTACCTTAAAATTGTTAGCTTGATTGTTAGCCAAACCTTATGTTTATTTACGTCCTACAATTGTTGAAGAAATAAAAAAAGAAGTAAACACCGATTGAAATAGTAATCAGTAGAGACTGCATGCTACAGTATCGTGTTTTTCTCCGCAGCTATCATCGCACTTGACAATATTACAAACCGAACACAAAGTTGACGCCTGAGTTCGCCATGAAGAATAACTTGGTGTTGGTGACACTAAGCGTCCTTGCGTCACTGTTTGTTTTTTACACCCTAGTTCTTCTGTCATCATGGAAGTTGATTCCGCGTTTAAATCCATATACGAATATCGGTCCGGCAAAAAGGCAAACGATTTTGCAGGGATTTGACAAAGAACCACCACAACAACCAAAAACAGAAAGAAAAAAATTATTCACCAGGCTTGATATCAAGAAATCAACTAAACCATCTGTTGAAGCTAGGACACTCCACAAGAGGACTCCCCGATCTAATCTCATTATATTGAGCCCAGGCAGAGGAGGATCTTCATTCTTAGGAGGAGTATTTGATGCTAATCCTGATATCATGTATTGGTTTGAGCCGCTACACACTTTATCCCGCGGCATATATGAACTCCATTTGTACAAAGACAAAGAGAGAAAAATTCAGTACAGCAAAACTGCTATCAACCTAATCAATAGCTTTTTCAACTGCAGTTTCACTCAGATCCCTAAAGACATTATGTCTGCATTATCTAAGAGCATATTTCGGATGCGAAGTACGTCACTGAGCAGTAGGCATTTGTGTCCTACAAAAAACAAAACGAAAAAATGTCTACCTTACTCAGTGAAACTACTTGGCAATATTTGTAACTCTTCCAGACATACTGTTCTCAAGATCTTGACGTCCCGTTTGCCGAAAAATACACTTGAAAGTTTCCAAGGAATTTTTCAGAAACAGAAATATAAAATCAAACTTACTCACTTAGTACGGGATCCTAGAGCTGTGATTTATTCTATGCTTAATTCAGTGCAATGGATAAATATATCGAGCTTGTTAAATCAAAGTTTCCATGACGTTATTCATGGAGTTTGTAACTCCATTGAAAAAAACATAAAACTCGGTTTGTTTTCTCCCCCGTCATGGCTAAAAAATCGCTTTCAAGTGGTACGTTACGAAGATTTTGTTGTTAATACAACAAAAATTGCTAAGGATCTCTATAAATTTGCAGGATTTGATTGGTCGGTAAGTGTTGATAAATGGATTGAAAAACATCAGAAAAAACCGCACAAAAATAATGAAAGGGATCCTTATTCACTTTATAGAAACGCTTCACTTGTTATGAACAAATGGAAAAAAGCTCCACTCAGCTTAATTACAGCAGTAGAACAAGTCTGTGGTAATTTAATGGACATGCTTGGCTACGAAAGAATGATTAAATCAGAAGAAAAAAACTCTATTAATCGAAGCTCACTTGTAATAACCTGAATAAAAATAAAATGACATTTGGTTGTTTATTAAAATCGACTGGGCTGGTATTTTAAAGTGTGGTTCTCACTCTCCTGTGACGTACAAACAACAAACTGAAATTTGAAGGGAACCTTTACAATGATTCGGATTCTCAACGGTCTTAGACAGCAGAAAGGTTCACGATAAAGCTGTTGATTTCCTTCAGAATTTCAATCAACCGACGTATTTTTGTCCCTGAACCATTTGAAATAAGAAAATTAGTCTTAAGAAATGAAGAAACTCGGAGTCAGTGGTAAAACCTCAATATCATGTGAAATGAGGGCAGTAAAGATCATTCAGTTGGTAAGTTACAACCTTCTACGGCTTGACAGAGGGAAATTTCCACTGTAAATACAGTAAATAATAAGACAAATAAGAACAGGACTAAATCGTGAAAAAATAACAGAGACTCCTTCCCTTGATCACCCACATGGTAAACTTGACGTCATCCTTCCAAATGCCGCTTGGTTTCCTAAAGGATATCGCGCTTTTAAAATGACGACTTGCAATTATTATTTCTGGAGGCTTCCCGCGAGTGCACCGCTTAACAACTCCAGGTGTTTGAATAATCAAGATCCTGATGAAAAAGATCATTAACTGAGCACAAATATATCGTCCTCGACGCGTGTCACCCTCGGAGTAGCTGCATCCAATATGATGAGCATCATACGACTTTGAAGCTCATAATGCATCTGATTTTCATGGCCTTTAGCCGGCTCCAGAGTTACCCTACGACATCACTGTAACCCTTTAATCCCTAAGAGTGACCAGCATCTAATTTCTCCTCACAGTACCCCCCCCCGAATCACACATTAAAGCCACGAGAATAAAGGAAATGATCAACAACCAAAGAAACTCTCGATCGTTGAGCAGATTCTCCTCGTCAGAAATAAAAGAATACAGTATGGGGGTTATGCATATTGATGTTAGGGTGCTAAGGGTTAAAGGCGTATTCTACTTTAAATCATAAAAATAATGTTGTTGAGTAACAAGAAATAACCTAATCAAATGTGATACCTTTTCTCTCTGGATACATTCCTATCTACATATAAATAACATCAAAAAAGGTATTCCTTTGTAAGTATTCCCGCCAATATGCAGCCATTTCTTCTTTGACTTGTTGCTTCAATATACTCTTACTCACAAAGCCGTTAAATTAACAAATGGATTCCAAGTTGCCGTGCGTCTGTTCAGTAACAGATCACAGATGAAGTCACAATGTGGTAAGAACAAAAAAGTGGCACGTGAGGTGCAGCTGAGTGTGTCACTGTTCAGTAACAGATCACAGATGAAGTCAAAATGTGGTAAGAACAAAAAAATAGCACACGAGGCGCAGCCCAGTTTGTCACTGATGTTCTTAACACATTTTGACGTCCTCTGTGATCTATTACTGAACAGACGCACGGCAACTTGGAGTCTATTTATTTTATATAATAAATAATTAAAATATACTGTAAAAAGTTTTAAGTCCTAGAGAGAGAGAGAGAGAGAGAGAGAAGGGGAAACAAAATATTACCAGTCACCTTCAAGGACAGATGTTATTATGTTTCAGCATAATATTTCAGCTAGTCATCCCCTTCATCTAATCCAATATCTTCCCAACATTTGTATGAAACAAGATTCTGAAAATGTGAGGAACTTAAATTTTCAGCTATTACTTGATCACCCTTGATTAGCAGAGAGAATCGCGCGGCTCAGCCTGTTGGGGGAGGGGAAACGTGGTGTAAGGGTGGGGTAGGGTTAGGCTGTCTATCTCTGTATGCCAACTCGTTAACTGATATCGATTTATTCTCCGTGAACGAGTGCTGAATGATTCTAGCAGCCAGAGAAGATCCGAGTACTATACTGGAGAAACTATGGAAAGAAAGAGCCGCTAGTTTGCCATTACAGCCTCGTCCTCCTCCTTAAAATATGGATTAATTCTTGTGATCTTCCACTGGCCAAAAACATACTCATTCTTGGAACTCATAATATCTTACAGAGATTAAGCAGCGGACCAGCCAGGGGTTGACCAGCGGTTTTCAGAATTTGAGGTAATGCCTCGTCAGGCCCTGTCGCTTGATTTTTTTTTAACTGGAGAGTTTTTTGCAATGTCCAATGGTGAACTTATTATGTTATTGATGCAAGGAACAGGGAGGATATACCGTAATGTTCATAAACTTATTATTATTTATTAGGTGATCATGCAACCAAGACACGCCAATTTCGTCACGTGTTTGAAACCCGGTGAAACACTGGAATGACGCGCTAACCATGAGTTTCATATAATATCAAACCCTTGAGTTTGATAAAGCGTCAAACTCTGGTAAACTCATTTCTTAATTTGAACAGTAATAATTCATATTTGAATACTTAAAACAAAGACACCGTGACATGAAAAAACAACCTTTATTAACACCCTCTAATAAGAAGTAACGAGACATTTTCCAAGGAAAGTATCATAACGGTTGTTTACTTGTTTACGTTAATATTTATTTTACAGTTCTTAAAGTAGGCAGAGGGCCAGAAACTGATCACAAAAACTCTTCGAGACACCAAAGGACAGCTCACCATAATGATACAATTTTTCGTAACAACAAACTTGCCGACAACATGTGAAAAATTCGTGAATATTTTCATTTTCCTTTATTCCTAAGGCGCGATTGAGAAGCTATTTTAAAAACTCGTGCATTGGGTTTCCTCAGGGTTTCCAAACACTCGAAAACAATAAAAGCAATCGGCCTGCCGCCTCGGGCTTCCATCAGATGAAACCCTCGCACTCGTTTCTGGAATAGTACATAAAAGTTTTGACCCAAAAATTTCATGGAAAAAGCAGTTATCCGACCAGATCAAGTTGAAGATTTATCATAAAAAAGGTAAGTCAAGAGTTTTCAAATTTGGGCAAAATAGTAACGTAAGTTAGGGCTGTTACTACTTCTCTATCTGAATGTTTCAACGAAGCATCTTTGAACTTAAATGAGCTACATGTGTTTTTGACAGCATTCTTCAATAACAGAAATAACTTTGCCGACAAAAAGAGGAAAAAGAAAAAGGGAAAAAGCCAATAAGTGTTACATAACAATGCCGTGGCTATATGTACTGCAGCCAGGCAATTTTTATAGAAATTAACGTGAAAAAGTGTCGAGAGAGAGTATCAGATATTTGCTTGGTAAAGTTAGGCGATTCCAAACACTGTTGGTGTTCAAGTAAATGAAATATCGAACTTTAGTAAGAAAACCGCTGTGTGCTTGGCACTTGGCTCATCCATAGTCAGAAATATTGACCGCATTCCCGCCGAAAACCTCGGCATGCAAACCAAATGGAATTATTCTATGATTTTTTAGCAATACCAAGCAATTCTGTAAATTACTTTTATTTAAATTGGAATAACATTTGCTGGGCACAGTCTTAATAGACTAAATCCGCGGTACTCGGAAATGTTCACCAAATTCCAAAGAACTTAATGCAAACCTGATAAGGCCATTCAATATTTATTTAGAAATACCAAGCGATTCAAGAGGACTAGTTTTCTGTGCTTTTGTCGAGAACATAGTAGTTCATGGTATGCCAAGTTCGGATATTTTCGGAATCGCCAGTCATTTCTACTCAAACATCTGACACCCTTAAGAAATTTGAAATTATTTCAGTTTTCAGTGGAAATTCTCTGAAAATTACCCGGCTGCCGCGCATAAAGCTACAGCAAAATTCCATGTGCTAATTAATTCCTAATATATCATTACAGACGTATCAAAGTAGACAAAGTACCTTGTAAATCAATAGCTGTCGATAGCTGATTCACGTTGCTAAGAGGTTAGGTGTAAACACTATGGATTAGGCATCAGCGCTTAGTATCAACACTCGTGGCGTGAAGTAATACCATCGTCAAGATTGAATAGATTCTTGTAAATATTGATATCCCAAGATTCTAGAAGGCACCTGTTACTCCAAATAGCACTTGTAAAAAACCGCCAAAGGCTGCATTTGCTGAACTTTCTTCATACTTTGTCCCTTCCTTCTTCAAGCAATCTCACAACATCTTAAGAAGGAATGCCGTTGAATCAGTAAGCTCAATTTTGCATTTTCCTCAAAAAATATATATTGAACGTGTGGTAAATAATCCTATCATTTCCCCTTGACGAAGGTCGAAAGTTTGGCCAAAACATGGGGTTTTTTTTGTAAGTTTCATGTACATTTTTTTTACTAAAGTTTATTATTTTTCTTATCTTTGTAAATCCACCTGGATACTTTTCAAGCACAAATGGCTTTAATAATGCTCTATTCCTTTGCAAGGAATACAAGAGGAATTACAGGAAACAGCCACAGGTTTACTTTAAAAAGATGGAGAGGTTACCAACGACTTTGGCAGGTTTACCTACCGTAGATGTATCTAAGCTCCTTAATAGGAGCCGTTTAACTGTTTTAACTTTATTAGCTCGTGTAGCAGGTTATGCTGAATGAGTCACGTGATTCTCTCTTGAAGTACTGTTCTATTCATAGTTGTTTCAAAGAGTGACATCATATCACATCAAAACAAACTTATATAATAATTCCGATGCTTTCATGGATTCTTATTCAAATATTAGTTAGCTGAAGTGTTTTCTAACTACACCTTTTGTCTTCCATGCGTCATTTTACATCCAAAGGAAAACGTTAAAGTTAAGTGATCACAGACGACAACTAAATAACCTGACAAACTTCGTTGTTTTAGACTCGAAGCTTGTCTGATATCATGTCATTGTCGTTAAAGTATTAGCCTCATTTGACAAGGCTTCTTATCTGATACAAAGTATATTGATGCATTCGTTGTAGTTTGTCAGAGCACAACTATAAAGCAGTGGCCTTCATCAAGTTCCAGCACGTGGGAACAGTTTAGTATTTATTTATATCTGCTGATCATTCTTCACAACCATTGCTGTCTTTTAGGGTAGGTTTTGTTTCTTCATTTGTTCTGCACCTGTTTCTACTCCTGACTTTTCTGATTCCGTAGTTGTTTCTAGATTCTTGTGTTTTGCGCAAACACCGACTGCAGGAAAAATATCTGACTTGAACTACTAACACATAGCTGGCTGGGCTTCACGATTTTCAAATACTGTGTTGGTGTTTCGATAACCCCTTTCTATCAATTAACTGAATGGGACATTATGTTTCGATGAAAAGTCTCGCATCCAAAGAGGACATGGTTTTTTAACTAATAAACTGAATATTCTACGCTGCAGCAGTCCAAAGTTAGCCATATTACTTCAATACCACGAGAGCCATCTGTACCTAACTCCACGTTTAATGCAAAAATTTCAATTCATTCTGATTGACAAATGGAAATAAGTCGTGCAGGTAAAAAACGCATCTTACTCTGCGCCCCCTGAGAAAAAAATGGGAATGGATTCTATGGAGTCCGGATGTTGATAAATATCGTAATAGTAGTTAGCAGATGCACTAAGTGTTTGGTTAGGTCCTAAGTTCATCGACAAAGTGGCAAGATTTCTACAAAAATTGAAAACAGGATTAAAAAAAAAACAATATTCTTATATTATCTTTATGTTTTTAGGTAATCATCACCACACGTGACAATATAACAAATTGTGGAGACGGTTGACGCCTGAGTTCGAAATGAAGAAGACCGTGGTATTAGTCACATTTGGTGTCCTTGTGACCATGTTTGTTTTGAACACCCTGATTCTTCTCTCATCATGGAATTTGACTCCGCGTATTAAATCACATAAAACCTCCAGTCAGATGGAATTTCCACTGAGTTTGCAAGGTTTTAAACAAGAACAACACCCAAAAACAGAAACAAAGAAATTATTCACCACGCTTGGTATTAAGAAATCAACTGAACCATCTGTTAAAATCAACACATTAAACAAGAGGACTCCCCGATCTAATCTCATTATATTGAGCCCAGGCAGAGGAGGATCTTCATTCTTAGGAGGAGTATTTGATGCTAATCCTGATATCATGTATTGGTTTGAGCCGCTACACACTTTATCCCGCGGCATATATGAACTCCATTTGTACAAAGACAAAGAGAGAAAAATTCAGTACAGCAAAACTGCTATCAACCTAATCAATAGCTTTTTCAACTGCAGTTTCACTCAGATCCCTAGAGACATTATGTCTGCATTATCTAATAGCATATTTCGGATGCGAAGTGCATCACTGAGCAGTAGCCATTTGTGCCCAACAAAAAACAAAAGGAAAAAGTGTCTGCCTTACTCAGCGGAATTACTTAACAAAGTTTGTCACTCCTCTAAACATACTGTACTCAAGATCTTGATTCATCGTTTACCAAACAACACTCTGGAAAGTTTTCAGGAAATTTTCCAGCAACAAAGATATAATTCAAAACTGATTCACCTAGTTCGTGATCCAAGAGCTGTGGCATATTCCATGGTCAACTCAGTCCAATGGTTAAATGTGACCAGTGAATCACATCAAAGATTTCGCGACACTCTTCAGAGAATTTGTACCTACATTGAAAGAAACATTAAATTTGGCATGTTTTCTTCTCCTTCATGGCTAAAAAATCGCTTTCGAGTGATACGCTTCGAAGATTTTGTTATTAATACAACAAAAATAGCAAAGGATCTCTACAAATTTACAGGGTTTGATTGGTCTGTAAATGTTAATAAATGGATTGAAAAACATCAGAAAAAACCGCACAAAAATAATGAAAAGGATCCTTATTCACTTTATAGAGACGCTTCGCTGGTTATAAACAAGTGGAAGAAAGCTCCACGGAGCTTAATTACAGCAGTAGAGCAAGTTTGTGGTAGTTTGATGGACATGCTTGGCTACGAAAGAATGATTAAATCAGAACAATTGGAAAATGAGAATCGTAACTCATTTGTGAGAACCTGATTATAAATAAACACTTCCAGAGAATCATTTACAATTTCTTGCTCACATTAAGTATTGTGTATGTATCAGTATTACACTGGTTTCTAATAGTCAAGTAACAGGGCATATCCAACTAACCGTACAATCCCCTTTGCCTTCAGTTACAGGCCCATTTTATTTTGTTTCCCAAAAATTACTAGTACCCCTACCAATTCTTTGTCATGATGTTTACGAAAAACCAAAACTCAAGAACTACCAATGGCAACCAATTTGCTTAACTACCATTTACCGTTTCTAAATGGCTGTACTTTTTCGTGGTGTATTATTTTTATTTCTTTCAAAAATTCTGTTATCATTTGTTCATCCATGTCAGAGTACGAATAAAAAGTTGCTGTTCACGTCGGTTAATCTTTGACAACAGAGCTGGGGTCAAGGCGACTGTTAGAGTTCTGAGTTCTTAAAGTTGTGCTGAGGTAAATTATATTTTTTTAGTAGTATCTTATTTCGACAGTTTTCAATCCATCCTCTTTCTTAGTTACACGACCCCGCCCCACCTCTGAATGCAATCATCGATCCTGGATATGATAAGCCCAGTGCTTACCCTAGCATCAAATTTACCGAATTTTTGGGTGATGCGCCATACTTAACTTAATTTGCAAAGGAAGCAAACCATCTTTCCTTTGGCTCTCTACTTCTCGTTCAAGCCTGGAAAGTTTCATAACAATATGGAAAAGAGGGACTACGTCTAAAACTTCCGAGTTGACTTCATTACAGTCTTGGTTTTAGATACATTTAACTGCCAAACTTTTCCAATGAACAATCACCTCTGAACCTTCTTTCCTCTAACGTGGACTTGGGTTTGTGCAGCCACCACCGCCATTTTGAAATAAATAAACCCTTTTCCCCTGGCCTTTTAGAAGGTTTTTCGAATAGTTGGGTGGAGCCTTGGACTAATGGGTATATTTCATGAGTTGAATGTAGTCATAAACGGGAGCAATGTTACCCAATGTTAAGATTTTATTATTTTTTGAATCCTTGTTTTATATACACAAGATATACCAAGATTACGTCTTATAATACTGAATCACAACATCTTCATGCTCTTGAATATTTTGCACCTCTGCTAATGACTAAGTGAAAAAGCACCTGCATGATTCAAGAATGACCAATAGAAAGATCCATTTTTAGTAATTTTAAACGTATATGGAATTTTCTACATAAATAGAATGGTAGAAATGGTAATTAATCGCTTCATATCTTTGGAGTCCGATTAACCGGACTTAATCTATGATTTCAAATATGTTTGTGCAACTGAATGAAAACTGGCCTTTATATACAAGAAGTTATTTCTGAATTAAATTTGACAAAAACAAAATGCATTTTACAAAAAAAGTCTCAGCCCTGTTTCAGCTATATGTTGATGCTATCTGTTTCAATAAATTTTCTTACTTTCCTTGTTCACCATGAGGGTTAAGAGGAAGGCAGAAAGAGGAGAACAAAACGTTTTCACTTTTAATTGGCAAATCCTCTTCTTATGAGATTGCTTTTATTTGAAACAGGACAAAGAGCCCAGTCATAAAAAGATGTATTTGTACCCTGTCTCGATCTGAAACCAACGTAGGCATAAGGCAGCCAGTGGATATTAAGTTTCCAATCCTTAGATTGAAGCAAAAAAACAAAAACAAAACAAAAATTCTGCAAAGTATGAATGCCTTTAAGACTTATATCTTTTCTCTAGTCTGTCTAAAGTTGTGAAAAGAAACAAAATAGGCAGGGTGAAAATAATCAAAACAAAGAAAAGGGGGAAACCAAAGAGAATGCACCTATATCCTAAATAACCCAACCCCAGCCTGTTTAATGCCTTCCACACTAGCATTGGCCATGAGTACACTTCTACACCTCTTCAGGCACAATCTTGTTCCTCTTCATAACTATATGATTCTTCATATCATTTAAACAATAATCTAAGGCATTGTTAGATTTATTTCTTCATTTTTTTTTGGTTATGCTGTCTTCCCATCTACGGTTTGTTCTATGTTTGAACTTCAGAGCCCTCAGGTAATCTTCCCATGCAAAGAAAAACTGTTTAAAATCCACTCACAAACCGCTTTACTCCTAAAATCTGAATAAAAATTTTCTAAACTTTTGGCCATAAATTTCTTATAATTTTAGCTCTGATATTAAGCATCAGATCAAATAAGATCCCCTAATTGTTAAGTTTCTTTCTTCACATCACCTTTGTGCAAGAAAATTTATTGATTCTGAGGACAGAAACTCCTCTTGGTGTCAAATCTCATCTACTTCAATGTAGTCAGTTCTGTTAATGGCTAAAAGAGCACTAAATATGCTTTAGACTTAAATTAACACTGAATTACTGCACATGGAGAGCATAATTTTGAATGGTTAAAACTCCATATGTGACAGAAAATTGTGAAGCCTTAAACACTTGTTAAATACTCTACAATTTCAACAGGTCCACCATTTCTGACGAGTCCAGGTCCACCTGTAAGAGGTTTTAAAAAGTACGCAAATGTTGAATTGTAGACCAGTAAAACATTAGGAGTGCTATGTTCAAATTGAATGACTTACATCAACAGCTCCCTGGAAAAACTCAAACTAAAGCAAAAGTTAAATATTTACCAACCTTGGGAAAGGGTGTCTTGAGAAGAATCCAAGTTAAAATATAGAAATACAGGCTGTGGAAGGATCACAAGAAATGACAGAATTGATAAAAAGCCAAAGCCACTAAAAAGAATAATTCAGGCTGAAACAGATACTGTACCTTGTGGTCTCCCATACAGACTTGTTTACCCATCATGTCATACACCACTGATGAACCTTTGCTCTGATCAAACACGACAAAACATTCATTCAAATACTACGGTGAGTTCTTTGAAGCTTAGTTAGCACTCAAGTAATCAACATTTAACTTCCATGGCAGCTAGCCCAGGGTTTTAGTGGAATTGGTTTTTGAACAGTTCAGCTCTGGTGATCAATATGCTGGATATGATAAATATTTAGCTGAATTGAATAACACTCTGACTTTGTATTAAACCATTTTCTTGGCCATTATTTGTGTCATCCAAAGACTGCTGTCTAAACATCAAGTAGAGTACAGCAACACATCTACCCTACTACATACTATGAAAACACACCTGTTGCTATTGGAACAAGTTCTCCTGTGCTGATCAATAAGCTACCTTGAAGAAACTAACATTGCTTCTGATGATTGAAATGAAGCTTGTGAATTGTGCTTTCTCTTTATTGCATTAGTAAATGCATAGAAAATCAAAACAAAATGTGTTTTATTTTAAGTAGATTTTATGAAGGCAATAAGCCACTCTTCCTATTGGTTTTGAGAGAATACACAAAAACTATTGTGTTCTCCCAGCATAGAAAATACAGCCTAGATATTACTTAATTAGTAAAGATTATGAAAACTGACCTGGTTAATTATGGCTCTGCTTGAGTGACTCAAGAATATTCTGTCACACCAAGATGGACACCTGAGATATTTGATATCACAGAAGGAAGTAACATTAATAAGAACAGCAATCTCATTTTCTGCAAAAATAATGGAGAAATCTTGGTTTCCTTAACACTGATTTGGTTCATCAGTGTATTTGATACTTTCTGACTTGTTAAAATGTTTTACAAGGAAAAAAAAATACACTTGCACAGCACCAGTACTCAAAGGAGAAATTATCACAATGGATGAAGATGAAACACTTCTGACCTGATTTAGGAAACACTCTTTTTTACACTACATACAAGATTTTGAAAATATGTACCTTGAATCACTATATACTGTTGTATCCTTTACATTTTCACTGAAAGGATAGCTATTAAAAAAGAGACAAGAAATATTTCATCATGTTGATGCTACTGTACCCTATTTTTTTTAAAACAAGGGGGACTTTTGATACTATAGTCACAAAAACATTTTTCCCTCAGGCAAAGGGACAAAAAAAACAGTAATACATGAGCAGTGTATGCTAACAAAACGTTACACTTAAGAAAAAATCATGAAGTTGGACATTGTACATTTCAGATTTAATTAGTTAGTCAGCAAGATTCACACAACTCACCTCTAACTTGATAAAATGCCTTATACATTTCACTGGTTAAATATACAACCTATTAAATGGTAATAGCTTTTACCTTGGATAGAATGAAATATCAAACTCAAACAGTCTGTCTTTGAAGACATCAAATTCTCTGTTGTACTTTGAAAACTTCTTTCCATTGTGGTATCGAAATATAGTTTGGTCATGAAACTTGAAAATTCGAGGTTCCAGTGTAAGGAAAACCTGTCAAACAAAAAAACAAAAATCAAAAAACAAAGTACATCATACATTCAGGCCATTCATTAATTGAAAACATAATTTTTACCATTAGTAATAATAAAAAGAGCCAGTCATAACAAACAAACTTAAAAACAACAGAGGTACAATCATAATAATCTGAGAGTGTCCAGATCTAGTGTACCTGTATTCTGTCAGCAATAAAATCTCAGCCTCCTACAGAGCATCAATGAAAGTATTCTGTCCTTTTTGCTAAATGTGAGCCATGTGAAAGGGAAACTACCTTGTGTCAGCTCAATATTCACAATCTACATGTATTTACCTTATCAGCCTTCTTTCTGTCCCTGTAGATGATCTTTGAAGGAGTACTCTCACCTTCCTTCCTGATATGTTGCTGTGGAAGACCAGCACAGAGAGCCTGTAAAATCCAAAAAAACTAATGATGGTTAAGCCAATTGCATCACCACATATAGCCAACCATGGTTAGTTACAGGACTCTATGTGTGCAGTCATATGGTAGTATATTATGATTTGTGCATTAATCAAAGGCTGGAGTATCTTGTGCACACTTAAACTGCTTGTATATATGCATTTTTTTTCATAACATCTATACTGTACCTCCACCACTCTCTTGTTGTCAAGTCTGAAGTTGAAGTCACCAAATAATGTATGGGGAACTACAGGAATTGAACTCTTTGTTATTCTGCCAAAACCAAGAGATAAATAGGATTGACAGTTAGGGTTAGTCACTAAGTATCTCCTGAGGAACTATAGGTTAGAATAAAAAGTAATACTTATTCTGCCAAAACCAAGAGATGAACAGTGCATCCAGTACAAGTTAAGTTAGATATTAAAGTCACCAAGTATCTGCTAAGGAACTATCAGTTAGAATCAAAGTAATACTCATTCTGTCAAAACCACAAAATGCATTTTACAAAAAAATCTTAGCCCTGTTTCAGCTATATGTTCATGCTATCTGTTTCAATAAATTTTCTTACTGTCCTTGTTCACCATGAGGGTTTTTATTTTTAATTGGCAAATCCACTTCTTATGAGATAGCTTTTATTTAAAACAGGAAAAAGAGCCCAGTCATAAAAAGATGTATTGGTACCTGGTCTCGATCTGAAACCAACTTAGGCATAAGGCAGCCAGTGGATATTAAGTTTCCAATTCTTAGATTTAAACAAAAAAAGTATCTCCTAAGGAACTATAGGTTAGAATAAAAGTAATACTCATTCTGCCAAAACCAAGAGATGAACAGTGCATCCAGTACTAATTAACTCAGATATTAAAGTCACAAAGTAACTCCTTAGGAACTATAGATCAGAATAAAAAGTAATACTTATCATGCCAAAACCAAGTGAAATCTAGCTTAGAGTGTACACAAAAAAATGACTGATCAGCTCACCTGTCCAACACATGATCAAGAGCTCTCATGCGATTTTTACTGTACACTGATGGAGTCTGATAATTAAAAAATAATAATTATTATAATACAAAAATAAAAAAGAGAATAACCATCAATCTTGGGACAAACTAAATTTTCATTTTTATTCAATTTGAGCATCAATACAACAAACTAATAGTTGAAAGTGATCAGTGAAACCTAACTTACCACCTCAATGGATACCAGGTTTGAAGCATCATGAAAAAGGTGAATATTGAGCAAATCAAACGCACTGTCAAATAAAGTACAGAGCAAACTGTATAAAAACATGATTCTGTACAGAATGACAAACATGACTTTATTCATGTAAATTGAACCAGAAATCATAGAACATAATTGCAAATCATGGAATATTTCATTCCAACATTTAAGAATAGTAAAACTTGGTGCCCTAGTTATGACAAGTTACATCAATCTGAAAAATGCAAATAAATGAATTACCCAGTAGTAACTATGGACAAAAGTGTAAAGAAAAAGGAAGGAATGTAGAGAACTAAATGAACAATTTCTCTGACTCTAACAGTGACTTGCATAGAAACTGTTAGAAATGTTTACTTATCTCCAGCAGTTCCTCATCAAGTTACTATTCCAGTGTCATATAATGGTATCATTTCAATATGCATTCTCACTAACTCAGAGATTGGGAAGGCTATGCATCATACTTATATGGTACATAAATAAAGATATGACATATCAAAAAATCCACTCACAGAACACAAGATATAGCCCACCCTATTACTGTAATGGCCCATACTTTTTATAAATGACCCAAAACTTCTAAAAGCCAGGGGCTATAAGCCATATGGCTGTTTTGCCTTCTCAGTCTCTGCTAACTATTTAATAGCGGAGCTCACAAAGCGTAGTCCCATAATTATACAAAATAGTAGTAACTCATGAAGCTGAAAAAATTTGGATGTACGACCGTACGACCGTACAAGGTGCTACTTTTAACATGCGTGGTCAACTGTACTGCGGGCACACCAACACCACGGCTTTGTTCAGTAGTCCAGCGGTCAGTGCACTAGGCTCTGAGTTGGACAACCCGGGTTCTAGTCCTGGCCGGGGCAAGGCATTGTGCCCTTGAGACATGCAGGGAAAAAAAATGCAAGCTCCGCTTTTAGGCTTGGCTAAATCTATATATTATTTGCATTTGATGATGGTGGCAAGCCATACAGTACAGGGCTGTATTTGGCTGAAACACCTTGTTTAACAATAAGTTACAATTCTTTAACTGGGGTTTTGAATTTCTCAGAGGATTTAGCCAAAATAACTTTCATGTGCAAATAAACTGATGATCTTACCACTTGTTGATCTTCCACCTTGTTCTCATGAAGCCCTTCCGTGACCATTTGAACTGCAGAAACAATAAAAAAATAATGTTTAAGTGTGAAACTTAACAATTATTCCACAAGTGCCCCTGGGATATGACATGATAGATAGCCAAAAGGGCCCAACAAGCACACCTTAGAAATTGGTGTACAAATTATCCCCCTTAAATGGGGGAAATAAAAAAAAGATTATTCAAATGGAAAAAGATAAAGCTAAAAGTGTGTGCAAAACCCTTAATTCAATGATACAAATTATGACCTGGACAGGAATGACTCAAGGAACACTTTGAGTCAATGTCATTTAAATTTGTGTAACTTTCCCACAAATTATATTTCAATTTGTTCCATACACTCCAGATATTCAACCTACTAAGTTTTTTTTTTAATTATTACTTTAAAAACCCTTGCTTCCAGCTGCAGCAAAATATATAGTGAACTGATAAAATGACATGAGTGATAAGTGCCAGTACAGGCAAAAGGGGGTTAGTTTGACCCACTATAACTCCTAAACAAGCATGGTGACACATCTTTTTTATTGTATTTTTCAAAACAGATAATGGTAACGAACATTTGAGGAAAGTTTAAACAAAAATTGTTGAATAACTTTTTTTTTGTGAGGAATCACTTTAACAACTCATTTCACTTTCCATGGAGTGAAATAGAGTAACAATACAGCATGTAAACAGTGATGCCTTTGTTGTATCTATGACCTGATTGGTTTGCTTAAGCCCTTTCCTTGTGATTAAATTCAAAATAATTATGTCTTGTAAAGACTTTTAATTAAAGAACTATTGAAAGTGTACCTGGGGGAAAAAATCCAGTGGAAATTTTTCTTTCTCCAGGAAAGGGACATCTGTCAGATTTCCCACTTGTATCTAAAACCAGCAAGGATTAGTTGATCAAAAATACTCTTACCAGGTAACTAATAATAAAAATTTTTAAATTACAGTTTATTCAGTATATAGTATGCCAAAGGAGCCAAGAATATAATAGAGCTTGTTGACACTTTACTAAGGTAACATGTGTTCCTGTTCTTCATGACACAATCTCTGTTTACAATTTCTCATGAAATTTAAGTTAACTCTGTCTACAATTATGCCAATAGATTACATCTTTATCATTATACACCTGTAAGCAATATAATTATCAATACAGATAGTATGCCTTTATTGATATCTTATGCAACTACACATGCATTTCAAGCAAAATACACGTATGGTACATCAAAATATATCAGTTTATAAGTTTTTGGAAGACTGGCTTCTGTAGCTTAGCCAGTACTTACATGGTAAAAAGATTCCAGATTCAACTGCTAGTTAAGCTTTTGGTAAATAAACTCTAGGCAGAAATGTTAATGCACTCACCTCTTCTCCCTCAACCTTGGAGAATGTAGATTCTTCAGATTTTAAAAGTGTGAAAAAAAGAAATAAAAACAACCTCATTGAGTTTCCTAAATCAAAATAATTGTTTACAGGTATAAAATTTACACAACTGCCTGACTAGTTAAATGTGCTGTTGCAATTACCATAAGTAGCTCTGCAAGATCAAATTGCTTTCTTTTAGAAGTTTTTGTTCAACTCTCTTAAACTCACAGTTTTCTTATGAGGTGAGTTATTATTTCACACCAAATGGATCACATTGCCATCAAAGAGAGAATTTACCTTTGAAATTCCAGAGAAACACATCCTCTAAAGACTTGCTTACCAGATATATACAGCCAAGAGCCTGTTTACAAAATAAAACTGTTCAACAAATATCACAATAACAAACCCTTCTAAGGTGATCTTTCACTACAGGGTATGTAAAACCAAAAAGCATGGACAATGTGACATGTCTTTGATCTGTAGGGTATTTAAAAACAATTTCAAATAAATATAATTAAATATGATTGAAAAACTCATAGCTATGGATAAGCATTTTTTTAGCTTGTAAGATGGTATTGATTTGGGATATCTCAAATCATCTGCATGATTGTATATGTCTGCAATTCATCTAAAAATTCTGTAATAATCTTTGGCTTTCCATTAGAATAAGCATAGATTTCTTCCACCAACACAATAGATGTCATGCCTTGGTTGCAACTATTTTCAGCTTCAAACATAATTTTCTTTAAGTGTCGAGGGTTAGGAGAAAGTATTATTCTCTGACTTAAACCAAGATGGTTGATCTGAAGTAATGCAATGAGCTAGTAGTACATCTCTGTCCCTTAAATCCCTTTAAATCCTTGTCAAAGCAAAGTATTTAACACAGTGCATTTCCTTGATATGCTTGAGACTGTGCCAGGAACTACTCCAAACAGTCATAAATGAAAGAAAAATGTGCAATAATTTCTCTCTCTCTCTCCTTTTTTTTTTTCTAACTGAAGTTAATAATGTTTAAAATGAAACATTTTCCATGCAGAAGGTACAAAATGCTGCTACAGTTCACATGGTTTAAAGGTGGGCTATCCAAACACAATTTAATTCAAAATAATAAAGGCTTATGCTCTATGTACACAAACCCATGAGCAGCCCCAAAGGATGATGGCATTGGATTTACAAGCTTGTTAATTTTTAAATGTTTTCTTTTTTTCCAATATAGGAGCAGTCATTGATGCCCCCATACTAATAAACCGTCAACTTATTCGTGAAAAAAAAACACGATAAATTGTGGTGTCTAATCAATTACTTTAAACATCAATTATTTTACAAGTGAAGGAACCAAAACAAAAAACTGACAAAGAGCCAACATGCCTGTAGCACTACGCTGATTTTCGTTTAAGTTAAATGCCACAAAATTCCCAACTCGCGACAGTACAATCTGTTTTCATAATAATAGAAATTAAATAAAATTTCATCCTGGTAATTAGGGTTTATTAAACGAGACAAACAGAACAGTAAAAATTATTTCTTTGGACCTTGAATAGTGCTCACCGTATATTGTTCTTTTGTACGATAGTCTTGATCGAACCATGCTCGCACTTTGTCGAATTTTTCTTTCAGCAGTGATTGATCGATGAAGATCCTAAATCACATAACAAAAATGATTCGATTACAATACGCTTTCAAAGTCCTGCTAATATATCCACAACAAATTTTCACATTAAAAAGAAATTGAGGGCATCCATCTTCTGATTAATTCTCACCGGACAAATTCTTTAACTTTTTCTAAGGATTCTTCGCCTGAATCTTTCCCTCCACTTTCTTGAAAATGAAGTGCTACTAACTTTGGCTTGAATCTTGTTACAGTCTACCAATGAGAATCCCAAAAAGATTGCACAGATCGATCAACAGTATAATAACACAAGAATTTCGCAAAGTGGATTTTACAAATTTCATGCATGTAAAAGAACAAAAAGTTAACTCGACCTTTCACTTTTGTTCATAGACCCCTAATAACCTACTTACAGTCACTGTTTCTCGAATCCAGCGCTCCTCCAAACCATCTCGCTACAACGAAAACAACAAAATTATCAGGTATAAGTTGTTGATAATTACCAACATGGGAATAAAGTTGAGAGCCTCCTTTTGTAAACAAGTTGGACACCAACGCAATAAAGAACATTTTATATTTAATTATGAATTCGCAATTAAAAAAGAAATTTATTTAAAATTTTGGAGCATTAGTAAGGTAAATGGCGAGGTGAATCTTCGTGCATCAAATCTAAAGGCAAGCAGGACATTGACAACATCAACGGTATTAAAGAACAACAAATAACATCAGTGGTGTCTGGAATATAACTCACATTTTCGAACACTGAACCCACATTTGCTGTTATAAACAACACAGGCACTAGATGTTCTCCCATACTCATGTATTTCAAGCCATATCTTGTGGTCTTGTCTCTGTTGTCGAGCACAGTGTGTGCAGTTAGTGACTGTGTGTGTCTTCCGTTTCCTTTTCGCGCCGGTAGGCCTCATGGGATCGTACCTCCCACACAGGCCTCCGAGTTTCCCCGATTACCACAATTAACTTTAAAAACCTGCTGTTACCTTGCTTATCTAAATTACTGATAAATGCTGGACTAGCGAGTGATCGTTGAAAACACGCTTCAATCGAATTTTTTTTTTTTAATAGAAAGCACTGAAGCAAGTTTTTTTATGTAAGTGCTCGTATGAAGTTCGGGATTGGTCGGGTGAACTCGGGGCTCTTTTTTATTTTTATTTTTTTGCAACATGCCAAACATGGAACGCCTGATGGTTCTGCACCCACTGCTCTGTATTGCCGGTAAAGGTGGATTTCCTTCGCATGGCACTTTAGCGGTCCAATGTTTTTTCCCTATTAAGAAAGGGCCCATCAGTCTTTTTTGGAAAGCTTAGTCACCATATTGCTTATATTGATATTGCTTATGAATATGTAACAACTCATTTGCGGCGAATTGACCCTATTATCTCTTGAACAAAGATTTACGTCAAACTTTCGTGACACCGAGACACTATACACAAAGCTTTAAACACCAGAGGACAGTCATTTCCTTTTCAATGCTAACGAAACGTTAACTTGTGAAACAGAAGTCTTTCTTTCGGCGAGGCACGACAGCACGCTATGGAGACGAACACGCTCAAAAACAGGGCTTCAAACTTACCAGATAAGAGAGCTGATAAAGAGAAACATGAATCCGAAAACTCTAAAGTTTTGTCATCAGATCGAACAGTATGGATTGTTTTCTTCTCCCTTCTCATCGACCTCCTAGCTTTTACAGTCATTCTACCGCTTTTTCCATCATTACTGGAGTTCTATGCAAACAACAAGCAGGTAAAGTAGGACTGATTCACTTTTTACGTTGCACGTTAGATCTATGCATATATATATATATGAAGTCCTTATTGAGTTCTTGTTTCACAGTTTCATTCCACATACATTTACGGGGCAGATATGTTATGGAAGGGAAATTTTGAGATACAGATAACTGTTGTAATTCCAATTTGCAAGGTTTAACCTGATTTTTTAAGGAATTTTACCGATAACCTACAGAGTTTCAGCTGTATTTTGAGACTGGCTGGTTTTTCCTGTTTGTTTTGAAATAAACACATATTGATAATTTATTCAAAACTTCTCATCGCTACTACAATGAAAGAGGAAAAAGTGTCCATGACTGTCACAATAAAAGTTCCTTGATATTGGTAAACCAAGTTGCTCTTTGTTTTAGAAATGAAAATGTCATCTTTTGAGTGACATTCAAAAGGAGTAAAAACGGAAACAAAAAATTAAAAATTCCACTAATATTGACCTAACTTTGCGGAAAAATTATTTTTTGCTATATTTTGTCAACAAATTCTTTTAAGTTAGCACCTTATTTTTGAATGAAAAGAGCTTTTTGTTGCAATGTTATCTACATGTGGGTAACTTTGGGAAAAAGTTTTTGATGAAAGGAAACAAGCGTCTCAGTTATGACCTATAAACTACTTTAAAAGACAAATTTTTCTTCAAGATCCAATGACAGTGATGAATTGCAGAAAGTGATCAAGCCTCATCCAAACTTGGCTCAAAAATCTTAGCATGAAAATAGCTAAAATTTGCTGAATACATTTGGAAATTTTGAGCTACAGATGATTTTTTTTTGAAAGATTTAACCCGCTTCTTAAATTAATTTTACCCTGGACTTTCAGAGTTTCATCAGAATTTTGAGACTTACTGATAATTAAGAGATATGCATGAGAAATGTAACTGTTCAAAAATATTGTGAAAGCAGTGCAAATTGAATTTGTTTGTTTGTTCAGGTCATCTAATGATAGTTTATCAACAACAGGACATAGGTTAATAAAAAGAAAAACCATTATTATAATGCTTTACTTTCATAGTGACACTTCTTGCTTATTGGCTTTGGTTATAGTTAATTGCAGAAAATATAATTATTTGTAAAATTGGCTTGCCTGCAACATTATTGTACAAAATATTTTACATGCACCTTGTGCCACTCTCTGTGGTATGACATAACTGATGCATTGTTCACATCCCTACAGGACAGTTTATATCATGCAATCATGCAAAGAGTCAATACATTCAGAGAACTGTTAGGAATGCCAGATGTTGAACGCTTCAATGTTGTACTGTTTGGAGGTAAGCAGCATGATTGTCCACATGTAATATTTAGTAGCTAATAATATACGTGCAAAAATTAGGTATGTCTGATTGGCTGAAAACAGGTGCATTTTTCATGTAACATGAGTACAAATTACAAATGTCAAAATTATGTCTGTCTTGACTTTCTATGACATTTTTTTCTTTTAATTTATTCACAAGTAACAACATGATTGTGAGTGCAATTTGGTGTATACAAGCACTCATAGATTTTTTCAAAGACTACATTCATATTCTTCACACTGCTCTCCTTACTCTTCCTATGATATGGACATGGAGAATGTGTTTGAGAATCAGGAGTTTCTTAAGTCAGGGATCATTTCCTTCATTCTCATGACCTTTACTTATGATTCAAGGGTAATTCTGCAAAGAGAAATTAGAAGTCAGTCACCCTTGGAGACTAAAGAGTTAAAAAATGTTCCATGAAAATTTTCTGTAGGGTGTTACATTGCTTCTTAATTTTTATAAATGTCATAATAGGCTATATTTATTTAAGCTTAGCTTGGGGAACTTTTATTTTTTTTTTGTAGGTTTCCTTGGATCACTGTTTTCTCTTCTTCAGTTTATCTGTTGTCCTTTGATTGGTGCAATGTCAGATTTTTTTGGAAGGAGACTGCTACTTATGCTTTGTATGGTGAGCAAACCCTTGGCCTTCCTTAAAATAGAAAGGTTTTAGTGGAAAATTAAATTGTTAAGCTGAACTTGAATCTTAAGTGCTTAATTTATTATGGGAAAGACACAAGATGATGAATTTTCCAAATTTTTTTATCCTTATATGTCCCTTTTTTGTTTCTTTTGGATTGCTCTTTACATTTTCTCCCTGAATTTAGTGCTAAATTTGACAAGGATTGCTCAATCTAAACCCTTTTGAAGAATACATTTGTTTAATTGATTGGGAAGAATTGTCTTTCAGGTCAGTTCTCAGGCATGCATTGTCTATTTATTGTACAGTAAACAATCCCCCATTCCCTTCCCCACCCCCCTGCTACTGAAAAGGAAAATTTTGGAAACTTTTTTTTCTCAATATGGATTTTGTTGTGGATCAAGGCAAGCATAAAATTGTATTTTGAAGTAACTCATGCTGCATGCTTCATGCAAAAATTACCTGTGTTTGATTTACAACTTTTGACACTCAACATTAGCTGTGGCTTCAGTATGTCACAAGGTTTAAAAGTTATTAAAAATGCTACTACCAACAATTTTTGGTGTACAAGTGTCATTAGGTCATTTGAGACAATCAGATGATGGTTCTATTCTACATTTAGTTTTTTTTGTGTTATTATATCAAGTGATGATGCAGGATGTTGGTAAAAAATTGATTACTACATTGTGGAGAAAGACACAACATAATTATTAGATATTCTATGCCTTTAAGATGAACATGCTCATAAAGTATTTCTTCCTTTTCATGATACAATATCCTATGCATAGTAGTTGACTGTAACACATTTTAAAAAGTATCATGTCTAATTATTTCAGGTGGGAGTATTGGTTTCATATGCTGTATGGGCATGTTCATGGAACTTCACCATCTTTGTGATAGCCAGGATCATCGGCGGTTTGTGTAAAGGGAATGTGACAATTTCAACAGCTATTATTACTGATGTAACCACTGTGAAAAATAGAGGCAAGGGAATGGTAGGTTGTTCCTTTTTCCATTCATGAGGGTAAGAATAATTACATCATGGAAAATTTTGCAGAAAGTTGTGACATTTTATCATGATTTCATTTTTCTTAGACTTGAGAAATAGCTGAAACTTATTTGACTTATTTTAAAATGATGGATAAATGACTAGCTTTTAGTTTACAATAATTTGTCTCTACATTCAGTTTTACAACATAGTTTTGAATACATAGGATTGAGGTTTGCTTGAAAAGCTGCAAACCTATTATAATTGTTAGTGATTTAGAGGTTGGAAGCACTTTTGGGACACTGAAAAGCGATTTTATATTTCATTCATTTAAGCCTCAAACATTGTTATCTACATATGTGTACACATAGTCAAGATGTGTTCTAAACTGAAAAATGTAATTTACCTTGTTAAGAGTATTACAAAAATATTTTTTCTGGGATGTTAAGATTGCTGAAGATAAGAAGCAGGGAATGTTGTTGGAGAATGTTTTTCTAATTTGTCTCATTAATTTTTTTCTAAAGTGTGAAAAGTATATACACGGATCAAAAATTGTTCTCATTTTATGATTGCAAAAAGTTTAACTGAGGGTATCAAGGGAGAGTCAGAAAGGATAATGTAAACTGACAATGTTTATATCTAACTTTTATTTGCTTGTCATAATTTTTCCTCTGAATTCTACCTGTCAGTCCTACTGATGCCCCCACTCTCTTTCTCTACCAGAAATTAATACAGTTAGATATGTATACTTCATAAATACATGTATTGACAAAGCTTTGTGTTACTAACAGGCTCTTGTGGGGATTGCATATTCCTTTGGATTCATTATTGGACCAGTTGTTGGAGCTGTTTTTGCTAAGAGGTCATCTCTCGAAAGTGGAAACCCATATCTGTTACCAGCTCTGTTTGCCATCACTTTGACAGTAGCAGATTTGATGTTTGTCTATGTGTGCCTCAGGGAATCTCTTCCTAAAGAGAAAAGGGTGATGCATTTCATAAAGTTTTTTACCTTTCCATTTTAAAAGTAACAAAAAATAGAGTTTCAAAACAGTGGAAAAACTTATGATTTAGGTGTAATTGATTCTATTGATTAAAAGAAAGAAGGTATTGGGAATGATACACATGCCAAGTTTCAAGGTCAGTAATACTTAGGCTGTACAGGAAGAACGTGAAAGATATATATTTCAATTTTAAGTTAAATTTCAAACTTAAGTTCCCAGTTAGTTTTGATAATCTTTAATAATCTGATCTAAAAATTTATTTGTATGTATGTGTATATATATATATATATATATATATATATATATATATATATATATATATAAAAATATATATATATATCTGTAAATCTGTTTCATGCATTTTTATTCCACAGGCTAAGTCTTTGGTTTCTGAATTTAGAAATGCCAATCACCTTATCAACCCTGTATCATTGCTAAAGTTTGATGCTGTAGATATACAATCCAGTAAGGAAGGTAAATGACACTACAACGAAAAGTTATCAAGCATAGATCTAAAGGAAATAATAAAGAGGAGCTACAGGATGGAAAGCTACCTTTAACTGTAATATGATCTCACACCTTTTAACTTACTAACCATAAACTTCAACTTGGCTGCACAAAAATTGATTGTATATATAATATTGGCAACTTGTGTTGAGGTGATTTCTGAACATACTGAGGTACATGTACAAGCAAGGAATGGCTCATGTAAACTCTGTGAGAAAAATGTGAAAGTACTGTATGGAGATGACTTGAATTCAGTGAGTTTGTTTTAAGTTTCTAAAATATTTCCCTTTGATAAGTGTGTTTTGTTATTTAATTCTTGGCATCAACTATATTTAATATCATGCCTGGAAGCACAGATAAGCACTGAGATTACAGAGGCCTTCATATGCATTAATGAGCAGATGCTCCTTCAATCTTCATCTCTAATCAGCAGTTAAACAAACAGGAAGTCATTGATCTTAGTTCAGCTAAGTTAGGTCCCTCTTAATAATAAACAGCTGAGACATTGTTTCTATTATAGATTTAAACACAGTTCGTGGCCTTGGCCTGGTGTATTTTCTGTTCCTCTTTTTCTTCTCTGGACTTGAATTCACATTAACATTTTTAACACACAAGAATTTCAAGTATTCAAGGTATGTGATAGAAACTGAGAAAGTGTTGAATACTATTGAATATATATCTTGCATAAAATTGGAAAGATACAATCCCAACTAGAAAGAAAAATGAACAATTTGGGCATGGTTTTGTTTCTCATAAAGTCATGTGAGATTTAAGGAAACTACCTTGGTTCTCAGTAATAATTTTTATTAACTCTTAAGAAAAACATTTCAGGAGTACTCATGAGTACTCCATGATGTCTGTGGAACTTTTATTTTTTTAGATTATGTTATTTTTTAAAAAAAAGGTTTACCATTTTGATGTACATGGGATGGAAATTTTAAATCATGTTGATCTACTTTTACAGTATGCAACAGGGGATGATGTTTTTCTTCATAGGAATTACTATGGCACTTGTTCAAGGTATGCAAAACAGAACACACAAGATACTGTATGTTACTGTTATCCTTAATGGATACAAGTGTAATACATATTACATTGTTAGTTGTATAAAGCACTAGTCTCATTTAATCTTCACCATGATACAATGTATGTCAGATATGCATTTTGATTGGTCTTAGAATTGCTGTGAACTCAAAAAATGAGCTTAGCAATTACTTATTCTTGTGAACTTAATGAACATTTCTGTAGATTGCTCACTTCATGTATGAATGTTCTTTGAAATGGAATCTGAATGATACAGTTTAATAGTTGACAGAAGAGGAATTACTAAGTCCCTTAAAAATTGTTTGAACCAGTTCATTTATAGGTCACTGTCACTAAGTGACATTTGCTCACTCTTCTTACGTTCATTATTTTTCTGTAATTAGGTGGTTATGTCCGCAGACAAACCCCAGGTACAGAAAAGAAAACAGCTCTTAAGGTAAAGCTATGCCTGGCCAACAGTTAGGGAAATTGCCTGCTTTCAGTTTCATAATGAAACATATTTGTTAATGAGGGAAATAGCCTGCTTCCACTGTAACAAGGAAATAAATTTGTTAGTGAGAGAAATTGTCTGCTTTCAATTTCACAATGAAATATATTTGTTAATGAGGGAAATAGTCTGCTTCCACTGTTACAATGAAATAAATATAATTTTGTTAGAAAGGAGAGTTGCACTTTCACTTTCAATGAAATAAATTTGTTAACCAGTCTAGAATACCTTGAGCTCAATATAAATCTGATGGTACTTATGGTTCTCTAAGTCAACATACACAAGTTATACATACAATCATGGTAATAGTGATTTGCTCTTCTCCTTTTATGTTTGTTTGTTGACATGCAGGGTATGGCAGCCATCATGCCCGCAATGGTCATTGTTGGTTTGGCAAAGACCATCACCACACTTTACGTGGGGCTCACACTGTTTGCATTTGGTATGTTCTTTTTAATTTTTATTAATGTTGTGGTCCTCATATAATTCCAACTTGGTTCCAGGAGGAAAACTGAGCATCACAAAAAGATATAATAAGTAAATATTTATGTCAGTAACATTTTACCTTACTACTGGTTATTTTAGTCTATTTAACTGATCTCCTGGATGGATGTCCTGTGGCCATCACAATGATAATAAATCAGTTCTTTCCATTGTCCCACTTCATTATCTGACTGTATCTGCAAAGTCATTCATACAAATTTCAGAGGAAGTTTAAGGTAGTTTTCTTCATTTTTTTTCAGGTTCAGCAACAGTGGTACCATGTTTGACAACCATGATTTCCCATCATGGTGAGGAAAAATTTCCCTCCTTCCAGTGCTTTGATTTCATTGTTAACTGATATTAGTGTTGGTGTTTGACAAAATTTGAAATCTATTTCAAGGTAATGCTGACCAAAAAGGAAAAATCATGGGGATATTCAGGTCTCTTGGAGCATTTGCTCGAGCCATTGGCCCCTTTGTGAGTTGTACAGGTATGTAATTGCACCTTCACTTTTTCTTTTTTTTTAGGTCAATTTGTTCCCTGGTTTGTTTTTGTATTGTATTTATCATTCAATTTTTAGGTACAATTGGTTTCCTGTATTGTGTTTTTTAGTCTACTGGAGTGTGGGGCCCTTTTGGTGTTACTTCGTTGGTGCCCTGCTGTTTATGATCCCCATGCGGATTTTGGTGAAGCTGCCTGCTTGAATGGGTTTCCAGGGAAGAAAATGAATCGAAGAGATCAGTTGAATAAGTTTTGTAAATTGGGAAATCCATTTAAGGGAAAGGGTCAAAGGTTTTTGTAGATTTCATTTAAACACAGATTACAGTTAAACTCCAATGTAACGGGGATCTCATTCTTACCAACGATTTGATGTTTAAGGTAGTGAAATTCATTGGAAAGTAACATTAAGGTTAGCGTTAGGGGCTCCACTCTTTCTCAGTTTAGCGAGAACAAGGAGTAACTGCAGAATACCTTGCCACTTTGGTCCACCTCATTTAGATGTGTTGTGAGGCTTTCGAGAACGAGGCTCAACACAGTAGAAGCTATTCAATGACATGTAAATGGGTGGCAGGGTATTGTGCAGTTTAGCCAAGAACAGGTTCAAGTTCACTATTTGAGTCTCATGTGCATCAAATATATATAAAATTATCGAGAGGCAAATTTGGAAATGCGTGAGTTATTCTGTTTGTTGTCCAACCTGTCATGAATTATCGATTTCTTTATCTTGGAGATGCACCTTAATTCTGTTCACAACTGACTAATTTTCACAATATATGTATTTTAAAATGAATTAAAGGTTATAAAGATAAAAGCAAATCTAAAAGAGTAGAGCATGCGTGCCAGGTGGGATGTGGCGCGGAAAAGACGCCCAGAACAGCTGGCTTCCAGTATTAGGATAGTAAGTGTCACAATTTTCCATTTAAACTCTTTATTCAATAACGCAACGGCTACTACATGACAACATGGGCGAAATCAAAATGGCGGGTCCGATACCACGTTTTTTCCCACAGATCCGATGGGAGCGCGTGGTATGACGTAATATGACATCCCCCTTTCTACCGATGTAATAATAATAATAACGACAAAAAAAAATGGAACTTATCATATCTCCAGAACATTACAATACTGGTTGAAAGGATATCCCTCCTGTGCTTATACTTATAAGTCTATTCTTTAGTGTCTCTACTGTTATAGATCCAGCCTTTGTGCAGGTGTCACAGTCCTCCCAGATCTGGTCACATATCCTCCAGCTATATCTGAGGGTCCCTGGGGGATGTTGTTCAGTGGCACTGTTTCGCCAGATCCTGGTCTGGGGGCTGCACCGTTTTTGTGCGATGTCTGTGTGTGACTGACTGGGGCAAGACTAGTTGTCTGCTGAGGTATCTCAGAACCTTGGTATACTGGGGTTTCCACCCGCTGGCATTGTGTTCCCCTCACTGCAGTTGTGTCTGGTTTCAGTTGGGCCCGTGTTCTTCGATAGGTGGTACCTGTACTGCTGGATCTGATGATGTAAGATCTTGGCTGTTTGGCGGGTTTTACAATAGTGCCAGGTTCCCAGGTTTGTGAGTGGTGGTTGTACGTGCGGATGGGTTGGTCAGCTTCGAATGGCTTTTTGGGTGGTCCTGAATGCTGGTTGTAATAGTGGGCTTGTTTCTCCTGACGGGCTATGAGCTTACTTTTCATGACCTCATGGTGAGAGTGGTTGAGGAGGACTCTATGGCATGCTGGTAATCTAGTTTTAAATTTTCTGTTGGTGAGCAGTTCTGCTGGGGATTTCAGCTGGTGATCCAAGGGAGTGGCCCGGTATGATAGGAGAGCAAGGTACGGGTCCTCTTTATTTTCATCGCACTTTTGGAGAATGTTTTCCACGGTCTGGACCATTCGCTCAGCAAACCCGTTGGATTGGGGGTATAGGGGGGAGCTAGTAATGTGTTCTACCCCGTAGACGTTCATAAAATGCTTGAATTCTGCCGAACTGTACTGCGGTCCGTTGTCGGTCGTCAACTGCGTAGGGATGCCGTGTTCTGCAAAGATGCTCTTCAGGTGGTTGATAACTGCAGATGACGTGGTGCTTGTTAGTCTCCTGATGACAGGAAATCTGCTGTATTGATCTGTCAACAGGAGGTATTGCTGCCCTCTAAATTCGAACAAGTCCGAGCTGAGTCTTTCCCATGGTCGGTGTGGCGGTTCTGGCTGTAGTATTGGCTCTTTCCTTGCTTTATTTTGGTATTTCTGGCAGGGTTCGCACTGGTTAACTTGGTTGATGATTTCCTTTGTAATTCCAGGCCAGAAAACGGATGTACGTGCTCGTAAAAGGCATTTCTCTTGCCCTAGGTGGCCTTGGTGTATGATGTTCAGGATTTCAGGTCTGAGAGTAGGAGGTATCACGATGCGGTCTCCTTTTAGTACTAAGCCGTCCTCGATGGTCAGCTCTTCTCTGAAATTCCAATAGCCATGTAGCAGTTGGGGGCACTCTTCTCTTTTCTGTGGCCATCCTTCAAAGACCATTTCTTTTAACAGAGACAATACAGGATCCCTCCCTGTTTCGTCACGGATCTGTTGTAGCTTCGTTGGAGTTGCAGGGAGATGTTGTGTGACGTGGTGGACATATATCTCTGAAAGTTGACTGCTGCTAGGGGTAGGCTGGGGGCTGACTCTTGAGAGAGCGTCGGCTATTGGTACATCAGGACCTTTTACGTAGTTGACCGTAACGTCGTATTTCAGGGCTCTCATCAAGAACCTCTGTAATCTAGGTGGGCAACTGGACAGTCGCTTCTTGAAAATCGCCTCAAGAGGTTTATGGTCAGTGTTTACTGTACAGTGCTTCCCAAAAATGTAGTAGTTAAATCTCTCTAGGCCCCATACTACACCAAGTGTTTCTCTCTCAATGTTGCTGTAGTTTTTTTCTGTGTCTGTAAGTGCTTTGGAGGCATAGCATACAGGTTGCCCCTGCTGCAAAAGGACGGCGCCTACTCCTTTCTGGGAAGCGTCAGTTTGAATGACAGACTCGATGTTTGGGTCAAAGTATCTGAGGACTCCCATTGATGTGATTTCCTGTTTGACTTGGTTGAATGAGTCGTCGTGTTCAGGTCCCCATACATATGCGGTGTCCTTCTTGGTAAGTTCTCGCAGTGGTGCTGTGAGGCTAGCCAATCGCCCTGAGTATCTTGTAAGGTAGTTTACGAGGCCTAAGAAGCTTTGGAGGTCTTTGCGGTTCTCAGGTGGGGTCATCTTCTGGATTGCAGATATCTTACTGTCATCTGGTTTGATTCCATCCTGGGTCCATTTGTGGCCGAAAAAGCTGACTTCCTGACATTTGAGCTGTACTTTGTCTTTGTTGAATTTGATTCCCCTTTCCCTGGATCTGATCATGAGGTTTACCATGTTCGCATCGTGCTCTTCCTCTGTAGCTCCGTATATGAATGTATCGTCTGCAATGCCGGTGACTCCTTTCAGGCCCTCCAGTGCTGAATCTAAGTGTTTCTGGAACACATCTTGTGATACAATAAGGCCAAAGGGGAGCCGGGTGAAACGGTATCTCCCGAACGGGGTGTTGAAAGTAGTCAGGTAGGAGCTGGCTTCGTCTAATGGTACATGCCAGTAGCCCTTTTTGGCATCAACTACACTAAAGAATTTGGCACCACTAAGCTGTGTGACTACCTCATCAATTGTTTTGGTGTAGTAGTGTTCGCGTTTTATTGCCTTATTTAGGTCACGTGGATCGAGGCAGACTCTGATTTTGGTGACTTCTCCTTTGCCGTTGGTTGTTTCAGAGAGGACGACGCTATTAACCCAGTCTGTGGGTTCGCTTACGGGTATGAGCACTCCAAGTTCTACCATGGTGTTGATTTCCTTTCTAAACATGTCTCGAAGGTGTACTGGTACGGTACGTGGTGCGTGGATGACAGGTTCAGCATTGGAGTCTAGGGTGATGTGATAAGGTTTCATATTGAAGGTTCCCAGGCCTTCAAAGCAGTCTCCGAAGTTGTTGAAGAAGGTTATCCTGTCCAGTGGGGGGTATGTTTCAGTGTCTAGACGGCTAGGGTATCTGCTGGTCCTTTGGTGCGGTTTGCATGGTCTGTGTTCTTTAAGGCGGGTCTCTTTGTCTTCTTTGGAGGTTTCTAGGCTGCAATTAAATTTTACCAGCTCAAGTTCCTCGCAGGTTTTACAGCCAAGCATTGTAGGTCCTGGTACGTCAGTAACATTGAAAACGACTTCTTTAATGCTGCCATTTTGATGGACGTATAGTGGACAGGTTCCAAGGGTCTTGATGGCGTGGCCTCCATACGCAGTAATCCTGTGGTGTGTTGGGCCAAGGGGTATCTGCTGGGAACTGCGGTTGAGTCTGTCATAGTCGTCTTTGGAGATGACATTAACTTCTGCACCAGTGTCGACCTTGCAGATAATAGGTATCAGGTGTGTATCATGGGGGTCTACCGTGACTTGTATTTCAGTCATGACTTTGGTGCGTTGTTTTTCTTTTTGTTCAATGCTTGCGATCATTGAGGTACTGGGGCTGTCTCGGGCTTCTAGTGTTCCCAGGAAGACTTTGTCGTAGCTTGTGCATTCACTTGTTACACCATCAGGTTGTTCTTTTTGTAGGGTCATCACATCTGACCTTGTTTTAGACTTGCAAACTTTGCTAAAATGACCGCGTTTGTTGCAGTTGAAGCATTCTACTCCAGTGGCTGGGCACTGCTGGTCTTTGGTGTGTGGTGTGTCTCCACATCTGTAGCACTGTCTTAGGTTGTTGTCACGTCGTCTGTTTCCTCTACCACTGGTGTACCTTTGGTGGGGCTGGTTTCTGGGCTTGTTTCCTCTGCTGATTGCATTGACTTCCCCTTCTTCTTGCTTTGGGTTTGTAGTGTCACTCATTGCTTTTAATTGCATCTGGGTAGCCTCATCAGTTCGTGCAATTTCTTTTGCCCTTGCAAAGGTTAATTCATTACCGCGGGCAATGCATTTTCGTCTGACCTCTTCCGAATCGGTGCCGAAAACTAATGTGTCACGCATGAGTTCGTCATGTAAGTCAGGTGGGTAACCTGAGCTCTGTATGAGTAGCCTTGCTTCAGTCAGGAAGGTGGCTAGGGGACGATTATTCTGTTTCAGACCTCGTAGATAATATCTGTTCAAGATATGGTTTGCTTGTGGTTTAACATGGTCTTCGAATCTTTTCCAGTATTCTTTCAGGTCTTTTTGTTGGTCTTCGGTTAGCGACCAAGTGTTAAATAAGTCTATTCCGTAATCGCCTGACCATAGCAGCACATATTTGCATTTTTGAGTGCCGTCTCGGGCTTTTAACGGTCCATCAAGTAGCAGTTCACACTTTTGGCGGAATCTCTTGAATCTAGTTAATAAATCTGGGCCAGGGGTCCAGTCCATTTTTGGTACTTCAAACCCAACCAAGTCGCTCATTTTTGGCTAAATTGCACGATAAGACAGGACTTTGTAGTAAACACTGTAAAATCGTACGTACCGGTTTTCTTGGTTGTTCTAGCGGTGAGAATTCCTCTATTGGTGTAAATCTATCCCACTTCCGACATCCATGTCACAATTTTCCATTTAAACTCTTTATTCAATAACGCAACGGCTACTACATGACAACATGGGCGAAATCAAAATGGCGGGTCCGATACCACGTTTTTTCCCACAGATCCGATGGGAGCGCGTGGTATGACGTAATATGACAGTAAGACCTCTTGAATTGTGAACTTAGGTGATCAAAAAATTTCGTTGTCCTTGTAAGAAAATATTTTTATACAAATGTAATGGCAAAAACATGCCTTTAACAATATTTAACCTGTACCGAGACTAAATTGGTGCAGTCTTTATATTCAGTACGATTTTGTTGTTTAAAAATAAATAAGTAATTTTTAAACCCTCAATCGAAATCTCATGATGTTATCATTCTTCTTGTCATTGGGTTGAACATGTGCCATTCTTGGCTCATATCTTGGAATGATAACTTCTTCATAACTTCTAGATTTTTGGTCATATTTACTTCGGCCGATTCTTGCCCTACCATCTTTAATTATCCTTGGAATTGTTGCTTCGAGAAGTTGGTGAGGTTGTCCATGAATCCTCTGCATGCTTACACTTCAGGAATGAAACAAGTTACAAGGTGATGAAAAAGGCAGGCTGCGCGAGTTATCCTGCAAAAACAGGATATGTCTACCATTCAGGATGTTAAAATGATTGGCGCGCTTACTAAATTCATATTGTAAGATGGATGAATAGGTTGTTAAGAAGCAAACAGGAAGGTGGGAAGTATCTTCTGAAAATGCAATGGTGCTCACTATTATCGGTGTCTCTCCCCTGTAACATGAGGCATGGGAATAAAATAAAAGAGGGAGGACCGAATTAGGGGCGAGTAACAACAAGGCAACAGATGGCTCATAGTACGAGGATAATGCGAACCACTTCCTTATCAAGAAATGGCCCATTGTTCCGGGTCAACTTTCCAAACAAAGGTCCTGAGTAATTGGTAGTACTGAGGGACTTTGGCCTAAGGGAGGCGGGAAAGCTCGTAACTGATCGAGAAAATTATGGGAGTGACAATTTTGCTGCACTGGGGGAGTGGGTAGTGTAAATATGCACCTATAGCGCCATGTAACACAATCGCGCTTCGCTCACAGGGATTAATTTCAAGCCGATGGTTTGCATAGCATACGTGTAGCCGTGCCCTCCCTCCCTCCCTCCCTCCCTCCGCAAGGAGAAACGGAAGGGAGAGAAGGGATTTCAACATTCGCGTCCTTGCGTGACTTTTGCGTTAAATATTAGCTTCTCAGATTTCCGACGATGAACGAAGGGGAATGATAAGGTTCTTAAAATTCAAACCAAAGCACTCATCAGTGTTTGTCGTACTTTTCCTGAGTATTTCAAGGTAAGCCCATCCACAGTATTGTTTGGGTAATTTGTGAAAGGAAAGTGTGGACAGTGATCTGATACATATAACCTTGCAGTCAAATAACCAGTATTTCTTCTTGAAACCTATCCGACCTGACATGTTGGGACATGACAGCTTCCCGAGACAAATTCTACACTTTGGATAAGTGCAAATTAAACAATTTCGACCGTTTTTTGTAGAAAAAAATGTCTTCGATATTTTGTCTTTGTTCTAGAGCTACCAAGGACGGTAGTTGACGATAGAAGCGAGTGATAATAATTAGGAATTGTTCATTTCATTGGAATATGATCAAGGTTCACAAATGCCTAACATTTTGACCTTCTTTCAAGAGCAACCAGCGCTTTAGAATTCTTTACATTTATACAATAGCTCTATCTAACATGGATTTCATTATATGTCATGGGAATATTAATCATTTTGTTCCATATTTGTGGAAATACACAAGGTTCCTTTAGTATAACGAGGTTTTGTTCAGTCAACACTTGCGTGACAGCCAATCTCATGTCCCGCGTCTTGAGCAGTGGCCCAAGCTGGGGGAGGCCGTACTTTCAGAGAATCCTGAGAGTATTTCTTTGAAAGCAGGCCTGCTTTGGAAGGCAGCAAAGTGATATTGCGTAGTCCTCTAATCATGGCTCTAAAAAATAAGAAGATAATATGGTCCAAAACGTTTGTGTAAATGAATGCGTTATCTCTACGTTTCTGTAAATGGAAAGACATCTAGTCTCGACGTTATCTATCGCTTGTCTTGTAACTCATCCTATGTCTTCGTAAACTTACCGCAGGAAAATGAGCCTTAGTATATGTGAAGTGGATCTTTCCTCCCAGATCGACTTTGTGGATGCAGTTCTGAATGAACTCCAGTTTCTGAGGGTTGTAGACCATTATCCAAACCTATTTGAAGGTTCACTTTTCAAAAACGCTATAAGAAGGTATGAGATGTTATGGCTACCCCTGTTCAAGAGCGCCAACGTCAATGGAAGAGAACTCCAGGCTCCACTAGATGTAGAATGGGTGTGGCAAACGCACATTTTGAATGGGGATGTTTATGAAGAGGACTGCAGAAACATTGTTTCCAGAGAAGTCGATCATCGAATAAGCACCGAATTTGAGAGAGAAGAAGCCCTATTTAGAGCACGAACACTTTGGGAGAAAGCTTATCCTACAGAACCTTTCGAGGTGGATCTAGAACAGCTTCCCAGATCCGTTCCAAAGTACATTTGCAACCTCCAGTGCGATTTACAAGAGGCTTGTTGTCGTCTACGAAACCTATACCACAACACCTCTTTTCCTCATTATAGAGACTCATTCTTTCTCATGTCCTCCTTGCGACGTTACAAGCAGCATTTGATCCTGACGAAGGAGAACCCGGACAGTAATTTGGTGCCATGTTGTGATGTTGATCTCATCTGGAAAACGCACCTTCTTCACCCTTCAATATATAAAGCAGACACGAGGAAATTCCTTGGATATGTCCTTAAACATCCCCAAACAAAAATTGGTGCTTTGGAAATTTCCAAACACCTGTCGCTTGAAAGTGACACTGAAACAACATGGAACAAGTACGACATGGCTTTTACAAGACCTGGAGCCATCTTTCGCGGTGAGTGTCCCCCGCCTCTTCTATTTCAAACCAAGGCAATTCTTCATAATTTGGCAGTGTTTGAGTTTGCAATGGAACTTTCGAAGTTTGAGATAGAAAACTTTGAAATTGACAAAAAATTTTCCTTCGCGCTTCAGCTTGATAATGAAACAGCTATTTGGAAAAAGAAGTTAAAAGGCGGCAGTCACATCCTTGAGGGAGATCACCAACCACTTGCTCAATTTGTCGTTAATACGGATGATAAAACCAGCATCACTCTTTCCTTCCATCAAAAGAAGTTGTTTTCCAAGACTCCAAAGCTGTGCCATACTGTGGACTTAGCTGAATGTTTACAAACTGCCATCAGAATGGAGTCAGAAGAGAACATATTCCGAATACCCATCCCACTGTTTGGTCCTGCTAATAGAAAAGCATACATTACCATTAAGACATGTGGCTTACCCAAACCACTGAGTTACAGATTTACTCTTAGTCCAGAACCAGAGTCTGCGAAATTTTTGCATCCTGCAGATGTAGTTTCAACTCCCAGAACGGTACTTAGGCGTGAAATACTCACGAAACAGAGGGTGCCTTGCGAACTATCAGTTTATCGAGTGTACAGCTATAGTGGAAATGGTGCATTCACATGCCGTGTTTTGAACGCCGAGCAAGCCGGAGTCATGGTATTAGAAGTCGTTGATGGTGATGGAAATACCGTTGCCTCAGCTCAAATGATCGATAACAATGTATTTCCCAGCTCTTTGGAACCATTAGAAGACCCATCCAAATGTATCACCAGGAGCATGTCGGACAGCGAGACAGCCCTGTTAATCAGAGGACAAGTGGACTGGGCAGTCTGCATGGGAACGAGGCAAGCCAACGAACAGTCCCTGGATGAAGAGCGAAACATTGTCCAGATCAAATTTTTCAGACTTGGAAATAAGCAAGGCTGGTGTGAAGTGCGAAAGACGGAGCATTTGCTATTAATCCAAGTTAATCGAAACGAAGAAATTTTCATGGCTGTGAATCCAGATGAGGGACTAATAATTTTGCCAGTAAACTTGGAGGATGTTACGGAATGTGTTGCTACTGCTGTTGGTGTGATGTTGTTACCTTCATTGTGCTACATTGCAAAACCACAGGATAACCAGCCCGGCGATGCAGATATTACCAGCGTGGTTCTCCGCTGTCCAAGTCTGTCTCGTTTCAGCTCGTCTTGTGCCACAAATTTAAAGCTACCGTAACCTTAGTCGAATATTATTGGAATATTTACCGCGAAATAACGCTGAAGCTACACAATAATCAAGGAAACTTACACAGTTGACTTCTGCAAAAATTTTATTTTCTTTGTAATCTTATCCTTGGAATGGTAATGAGGTCTATGGTTACCTTTTCTAGTAGTTTATTACGGGAACAGCGTACAAAACTCTTCTTTCCTTTACATTACAGTTTTTATTCACTTTTCTTCAAAATTCTAAAATTCTAACAGCCTAAGGCATACATAACATCAAACCTGTTCACGAAAACGATTGCAGACCCTTGTGAAGACCAAGGTTACAAAGTAAAAAAAATTAAGTTCAGATGAAAACAATTTCTAGGGCTAATAATCGGTACGATAAGAGTTAATTTTCCCAGAGCCTATTTTATAATGAATCAGTCAAAACAATTTACTGGCTGAAGTTTAGCTCACTTTATTTTTCACAATTCATTAATTTCTAAAGAAACATACCAGATGTTTTTTACAAGACCAGCTTGTTAATATTCATTCAATAACTGTTTTATAACGTCAGTTCATGGTCACTTTTAATTCAAGGTGTAATAGTTCCTTTATTAACTGGCACATTGGCATTCAATTGTTAGAGGGGGACACTTGGTAATGAAACTGGCTTCCCAGAAGCCCATTACTGGTTCACACTTTGGTCGAAAGTGCTTAGGGATCACGTGGTTACACACCGGATGTAATGAACGACAAATGACCTCCGCCACCATTTTGTTTCTACATTTATCAAACTTAGTCACTCTTTTTGAAACGCAGCCATGGGCATTTCTAGCCGTACGGTTATGTGCAATTCTGTACTTCACCAATTCGTCGATCTCATCACCCCAGACGTGATCATCGATGATGCGCTCCTGGGGTTCAAGGACATCATTTTGCGACAAAAACAATTGATGTTGGAATGGCTGTTCGTCTTCCTCTTTATTAAAGACAGGTTTGGGAGAAGCCAAGGCGAGGGAGCCCAATATTATGGCCATGGGTAAGAGTATCTGAACATTAAATGCAATACGTAACCATAATTAAACTGGTAGCTTTAAAAATCACATCACTCTCAAAAATTTCGGAGAGAAGCCAAACTGTTTCATGGCTTAAATGAAATTCGGCCTCTTCAAAATATTTTATCCTAATTTTTTAATCAAAAAGAAGAAAATCATGGGTCGTTCATTTACACGAGGACTAACCCAAACCGCGGTTTTACGCAAGCAGTGAGCCTTCTTATCCTCTATAAGAGGGTTGTTTTCATTAATGTCCTTGTACTGCTAGCTTTCGGTCCTCTTGACATTGATCGCAACAATAAATGTTCAGATGAAAGACTCAGCTAAATTCAAGTTAGTTTAGGACGCGGTTTTGTCACGAAACGGCTAAACTTTGTTTAAATGACTGGCCCTTTAGGTCCAAGAGTAAGCTTTTAAAACTTTATGTTTTTAAACCATGATTGTATTTCCTTACTTCTCTAACAACAGCCATTGTAGTTTCCACTGGAAGATCTAACTTGTTTTCCGCTTGTCTTCTGTAATGTGTTTTCTTTAGAGTCCTGATTATCCAGAAATAATTACAAACCCAAGTTACGTTGTAGAAGCATCGAAAAGCCTGACTACACTTGCTAAGTTAAAATATTTGTTCGTATCTTACGTTCACAAGATTTGGGGTCAGTGAATAACACTGTTAGCAGTAAAGGATGGTAGTTTCTTTTTTCGTTACCAAACGTGTTTTTAGGTTGGTTGTACGATGAAGAGCTAACCACTTCATAGTTAAACGGTTCAGAAAAGCGATTGAAAAAAGGGAATTGAGGAGCTTCCTAATCCTCTAAAAAAATATAAAAGCAACTGCTAGCTTTCTAAGTGTTCTCTCTCCGCTCTTGGCGTGTTAATGCTGTTTGAATACAGTCGCGATTCAGAAAACGCCGGCAGGGCTAAATGGAGTCGAGTAGATTGAAAAAGAACGCCACCAAACGACAGTGGACATTTTACAATGGGAACCGTAGATGACTTTTAAATTGGCACTGTATCAATGCACTGTAAAGCTATGACTCTTCTTACCTTTAACTCACAAGGCCGTGATTTCCAAGTTCTTTTATGCTTGGGAGTTTCAAGTCAATTTTGGCGAGATTGGGAACGATTTTTATACCTTTTTGCGCTCATTAAATTCCAGAGCTCGAGTCGTGTAGGGTGAAGCATACTCTTGGCCCCACCCACCCACACGAAAGGAAGTTTAATCAGTTTTATCCTATTTTTAACTGCATTTTACTTTTTATTTCCTTATTGGACACGCTGCTTGGGTGAGATGGGATGATATGCTCGTAATGTACTAAATTGTTATTCAACGAAGCACACAAGAAATGAACTCCGAGAAATGTAGAACCAACATACCGCCAAAATAGTTTTAAAAATTGCTCAAAAAAGTTTATTGGTATCAGCTATTAAAACAAAATGTGGAAATTTTGGTGAGGTTGACTGCAGAAATTTTAAAAATGTACGGGAAGGTTTTCCTTTGAATCACTTGGAAAGTGATGTTAAAAATTGTCGCTCAAATCTTAATCAAACTACTAAGTAAAGGATAAGGAAATTTTCTAAATAGAAAACTTTTAGGATGCTAATGTAAAAGTTTTATATTTTCTCTGTTTGCTGTTTCGTCGATTGTTGGTTAACACTTCCATCGTTAGCAGCGTCTTCTACGTTATTTACTTACTTCTATAAAAAAACCACGTGGGTGTAAAATCAGCAAACAATCCCGCGCAGTGTGGGCTGGGCTCGAGTGCGTGTACGAATACTGAAACAAACTTTAACAGGCACTTAAACGGGGGCGTACCATGTTGTCAGTTACGCTATAACTTGTTTAGATTTTACGTCAGGTAACAGGAAACGGAGTCCCAGAACTAAACTTGACCCATATTAATTAACAAAGTTTTCAGTGATACCAGCACATAAGATAGAAAGTAAGAAGTTCAAACTTTAAATCGAAATTTTCAAATTTATTGCTTTAGATGCATCTGATGCCTTGACTGAGTAATGAACATCAATTACAGAAAGCTACGTCCGTAACTGAGTTGAAAGGTTCTCGTCTTCGGCTTGAGTGAGATGTATAACGGATGTTCTAGTAAACTTAGAATAGAACTGCTGTAAACCGATAGATGGTGTCAGAATTCAAACCTGTCGTTCGATTTGTAATTGGAGAAAGCTGACAAACACCGTACGAAAACAAATGGACACCTGAAAATAGATAGTGAGATGTGAATAATTAACTCAAAGAAGGAACATGACAATTATATTGTCTAACTGACGGTTTTTAATTATAACTCCAAACAACAATTTTTGTTACAGAAATAATTATTTTTTTAATTAGAAAATGAGTAATACAAAAATTTGGATGACTATTTATCGCAGGTCATATACGCGTAGTTGATCCATTCAATTAACCTTAAATTGAATGCAATAATATGTTCTCCATACACCATCGTGTATTTCATCTGAATCTTTTTAATCTCGTCCTAGTGCTTGTTTTCCCAAGAATGAAGTCACAATCTCAACCTGCTTTGGATTAATGTCAAAAACAAACGACCCTTCTTTTATGCACTAAGCCGCTTCGACAGAACGTCCTTGAAAGCCAGACTTTTTTTTAAAAATTGTACTGCGAAAATTTCGCCATATCGATCTATCATGACGCTGTCCTTAAAAATATTACACACGTAGAAGTCACGGTTTTAATACGGATGAGGCCCGTTACGACCTTTTTTCAATAGTTAAGGAAATCAGAGAACTGTATGAAATACAATTGAAAAGCCAATTAAATGGACAGTAAAAATCTGTAATTGATGTCCTTTAGTGAGGAAGAAGTCAGTTGACAGATGTAAAAGTGAAAAGGCCAGCGTTTTCATGGTTATAAATTGTCTTCTGATCTGATACAAAAGAACCGAAAAACAAAACAAAACAATTAAAAAAAAGCTAAAGATTTTACGAAGCAAATCAGTCGACCAGCCTTACCAAAAACGATCTTCGATTAAAAAAATATAACTTGACTAATGTTTCTGACGGGCCGTACGCACCAGAACTGATTTAAGCCTCACCTAAGTGGCATGTGTACAGAGGAGACAGGAATAGAACAAGGTGGATTAAACATCCGCTGATGTGGGTGGGGTATGACGCTGTTCAATATATGGATTTTTTACGTCTAAGTATAACTCGATAACTAATATAGAAAACCAAACTAACGAGATGCTGATTTCAAAACTGTTCTCGTATCGAGCCGTCAACCAACTAATTGCCTAGAGTTCAAAAAATAGTTGGTATGTTTAAGGATTTTGATTCGGATCAAAAATGATATGAAGATAGACATAAAGTTCAACATGGTGCCAAAGTTCCTTTAATGTTAGCAGGTTAGCTTCACTCAGGTACTTTTTTTGGGAAAAGTTTTCACTTATCATGGAAGCTTGAAATTTCGAAAGTTCTGCTTTGAAAATATATATTTTTATGTTCTGTCGCCATTATAGTTTAAATCAATTACCAGCTTACCCGAAGAGAGAGATGACGATATAACACCAGGACAAATCAATATTGCATACTCATTGTGACTAATAAAACATCACACGAGCACCACGAGTAACATACGAGTGACAGACGGATACATACGAGTGCATACGGCTATATACGAGTAACATACGAGTACATACGAGTACATACGAGTGACTTACGGCCATATACTAGTGTCATACGGCTACATATGGCTACATACGAGTGACATACGATCATCTACAGCTACATACGAGTTGACATACGAGTATATACAGGTACGCAGGAGCGATATTATCCATTTTTTTTATTTAAAGTGAATCAGGAGCCATCGGAGGTCCTACCAGATCGATACTGATACGATGCCACACAGTGTCCTTTACTTTAATCGGGTGTAGCTGGGCAGAAGGCTTTTCGAATTTCTTTGAAGTTCTCTAGCAAACAACGTAACGCTTGACAATTTCATTGTAGTCCTCCAGCAATCGAGCCCAATAGTATAGAGATGTAAACTGGAAGATAAACAGGTACACAACAGTTAAGAACGATAAATTTATATTGTAACTACAATTTTAAAGATCAAGAGAAGCATCACTGAATTTAGTACAAACCTTTTCTCTCGTCCTGTCACGGCCAAAGTGCTCGACGAGTTTGTCAGAGTGACGAGCTTTCAGTATCTGCTGCTGCTCGTCTCGGCTGTGAGCCCATCTTTTAGGCTGACCGTTCTTCTGGCCATTGAAAAAACAGCGCACCATCTTCAAGAGAGGATTTTTGGGCTTTCTTACGTAAATTCTTTTCTGATGTTTTGAAAATCGATCGGATACTCGTTATCGCGGAGATAGTAAAAAAACTTCGTTGAGCGCTTTCGTTTCGGCCATCGCTGACGGAGGAATCACGAGGGTAATGGTAAAGTAGAATGAAACCTTTTGCAGTAGGCGGAGCAACTGAATTTCATTGTGGAAATTACTCAGTGCCGATGACGCGTTTCACGCAAATAAACTTTTCCCTACTAAGACGATTGATTAGCGCCTTAAAGCGAATTAGTGTCTAATAAATCTATTTATCGCTTCATACCGATAATTTGTCAAGGATGAAAAGCAGTGCTGATAAATTAGTCTAACTGGCTTTTAGTGCTTACGGCGTTGTTTTCGTTAAAACGATACAACAGACCAAGCACAATAATAAATTTGATTTTTATGCTTTGAGCGTCATGAAAACCTTTTACTCAAAGTTTCACACATAGTATTTACATAGCAATGACTTGCGGTACATACTTTTAGCGAAAAGCGCTCGATTCCAAGTTTCCCACATACTTGAGCTTATACTGTCTATAAACAAAAAACTACTTATGTGCTCTATCATATCAGTAAGTAAGTAATTACCTTATTTAACGGCATTGTTAAAAAAGACTGTTTTATAGTCCTTGCTTGGCTTAAGAGAAAGAAGAACCTATTTGATGCATGATAAAGAAAAAGAAAATAAAATAAAAAATGTAATTGTAACTGTAACTGTAACAATGTAAGTGGTAACTTAGTGTCTAGCATCTATTTTAGGTTATTGTAAATCGACCCGACCGAAAACCAACTAAACTAATCAAGTGCTATGTGAGCAAACTCGTGAATTTAAAGATGACTTACATGATTTTTCGGATTAGGTCTAATGTTATCTGGTTTAGGGAAATTGTGGTCAATTGTCATATTTAGAGTACGAGCAGTAGTTCAGTGTTCGCTGATGTAGCAAAGAAACAAAGTAACGTTGGGATAAGAAGGCATTAAAACTGAAATGATCATGCTATTACATTTGACAAGGGTGGATGATGTCATGTGTTCAAAAGAAAAGGTTGGAAGTAAATGTTGGTGAAAAGTGAAATTTACTGTCTATCATTGTAAATACTGGAAAATCAAGGAAATACTGTCTTAATGAAAACATTAATGATCCCTCTTTATCAAATGAGACAAACGGGAACGAGTTTTGAGTGATATAACTAAGCCCAGACTGCCACTGTCATTTTGGATTTCCGCCTGGGTAGATTTTGGTCACGTGCTAGGCAACGTATAATCAAGAACAAGATAGAATTTCATTACAGGCCTATTTATCAATTTTGTGGTGTATAGCTTTCGCATTTTAGTACGTAATGTTTATTTTAAATCTTCAAATATTCTTGAAACTTAAAAGAAAATTGTTCTTTAAAAATTCACTGAAAATCGGTAGCCAAAATTATTTGTCTAGGTGTTATTTGATTTTCGTGTTAACCTGTAATTTCGTTAGTCGCACGCACCTTTTGTTGCTTCACACAGAAAAAACAAACGATACGAAATGTAACGATCGATTTTGTTCCCAATCTCACGCCATTACAGAAAAAGCTTTTGAACACCTGTAAACTCCGAGCGCTTCGGAGTAAGTAATATTTTTAATGACTCTTCGGATCGTTTGCAAGTTCAAGAAATGTAAATTACAATTTTATGAAAAACGAAGGTTGTTCTCTTTTTTTCAGTGTGAATCATCGCACGCCTGCCAGTCGCTGACGCCGCTTGTTGAAACTAAAACGAAAAAATAAACTCTTTTAAGATTATCATCGGCTTCTTTTTCACCCCACCACTCTTCTCAGCCAAAAAGGTCGCCATTTCGTTTGTTTGTTACTCGCCAAAAACTATCAAATGCACTCAAAAGCTTAAAATCGAAAAAATTTTACAGGAGTCGACCAATCGAGCGAGCGAGCGAGCGAGTGCCAATCCTCCACATCATATCTACAACTCGCTCTTGCGCATGCGCGCAATTCACGAGTTAAAAAGGACACCCAGCATAAATGCGGCTCAACTAACCACAGGCATCCCAAGCTCACATCTCGGGAAAAGCGAGACATTAATTCTGGACACGTGCGCATTTATTCATAATAGCGTCACACGGTGTGTGACGTGTGTATGGTTACGGAACCGTTTGGAATTTGAACAGTTTAAAAGGAATGGTATGGGAATCGAAAAACGGACTATTTACATAGCTAAATATTCCGAAATATGAACATTTTACACCTAAGATCAAAAAGCTTACTCCTTTTCACTGAGTTCACTGGACAAAGTTTCGATTGGAGTAAAAGGAACTTATATCAGGTCCTTTTCAAAGTCTAATGCTGACAAGCAAACTCTACTTCTCAGAAATATGAGAGTTCTGAAAAAAAAGGTGTTACTCCCAGTTTTAATCACGTTCTGGGGCATTAATTCTCTGGCGAAAGGAAAAATAAACAACTGGTAAGTGATGTTACAGATCTTCCGTATAGGTTCCACAAAAAGAACACTTGTCCGAATCACTTAACCCTATTTTGAACAATTTATCGTTTGTAAACAAAATGAAATTCAATACTCTGTATTGAAACGACCAAACATACGTTTCACTCGCAACAAGATAAGGAATAGAGAAAACTTCCTGCGCATTTGAAAGCTCAAAATCCGCTGTCAACTTTTTAAAGCCATTCGGGATTCTCGCTTTACTTGTTATCATCGTAGAATAAAACTGTTTACACTTTGCAGTATATGCATTAAAAGATTTAGACTTATAATCAAAATTCATAGGATCGAGATTACCCGCTGTGGGGATGGGGCAGGAACTTTTTGATTTCATATTAATAATAGAAGATCTCAAGGCTGTCCAAGTCAGGAAATTAGTGTTAAGTCCTTTTTGCTTAAAGAATTCATAAGAACGCACATTGTCAACATCGAACTGTAAATCATTCAAATAAGTTATGCCCTTGTCAAAGTATGTTTTATAAAAAACAGGTTTATTATTAATTCGTATATCCTTATTATTCCAAATTACATTTTGAGAATAATTCACATCAGAAAAGGAGCATCTAAAATCCGCCCACCATCTTAGAAGCTGTAAGTAAAACTTACTAAGACTTAAGTCAAGATCATTTACATCATAGTTACATCTAAAAAGAAAACATCCTCCGTATTTTTTTAAGTTGTATTTGAGATAAGAAATCCAGGGCCCTTCCTTCTCATCTATGAGACGCGGAATCCAGGACAATCTTAATGCTTTAATATGTAGCTCAAGGTCTGTGAGATTCAGTCCACCATTCTCTAAAGTATTTATCACAGAAAGCCTTGTGACTTTATCAGGGCCTTTCCACAAAAATTTGTAGATCATTTTCTCCATCTGTTTAATAATTTCGGGTGGGGTTTCTATTATTGAGGAAACATATAATAATTTTGGGATTAGGAAAGATTTAATCATTGTTACTTTGCCAAATAGGGAGAGACCTCTGAGTTTCCATAAATTAATCATTTTTTGAACTTCATTTAATCTATCCTGGAAATTTTGTTTTATAACTTGTTCTTGATCACAGGAGAAGTGAATACCTAGGGTCTTAACACCTGTACACCACTCAAGGCCCAGAGGTGTTTCTAAAGAATTTTTGTTTTTTCCAACCCACATAGCTTTGGTTTTAGAAAGGTTCATTTTTAAGCCAGAACATTTTTCGAAGTCATTAAGGATTTGTATTACTTTTTCGACTGATGAAATATTTGCTAGAGTAGCTGTCATGTCGTCGGCGTACAACAGAGACCTAGTTTCATCTTCCCCGATTTTTATGCCTTCAATATTCTCATTTGTTCTTATAGATATCGCCATAATTTCAATGGCAATTAAAAATAAATAAGGCGACAGAGGGTCTCCCTGCCTAACACCCCTTTCTAGTTGAAAAGGAGAAGAGAAAAAACCATTATTAAGAACACAACCTGAGAGGTTATTGTAAAACGTTTGAATCCACTTTATGAAGGAGGGTCCGAAGTTAAAACACTCTAATGCTTTATAAAGAAATTCATGTTCTATGGAGTCAAAAGCTTTTTCAAAATCAATAAACAGTAAAACACCTGGTAACTGTAGTGATTCAGTATGAGCGATAATGTCTAAGATTGAACGAGCTGTTTCCCCAATAAACCTACCCTTCATAAAACCGGATTGATTTGCATGGATTACAGAGGGAAGAACATTTTTTATTCTATTTGCGATGACCTTAGTTGCGATTTTTGAGTCGACATTAATCAACGAGATTGGTCTCCAATTTTCCAAAAACATCCTGTCCCTTCCTTTTTTGTCGATCAAGGTGATGATCGCCTGCTTTTGAGAATTTGACATTTGCCCTAGCTCAAAACAATGATTAAAAACTTCAGTCATTAATTCACCAACAGAATTCCAGAAATTTTATAAAATTCAAAAGGAATTCCATCATTTCCAGGCGTCTTCCCCGTGTCAAATGTATCAAGTGCTTTAACACATTCCTCTATGGTTATTTGACCCTCGCAGCTTAATCTTTCCTCTTGCGATAGTCGTGGAATATTCGAATTTCCAAGAAAGTGATGTAATGAGTCAGATTGGTCTATCTTCAATTTGCTACTATATAAGTTCTTGTAATACTCCGTAGCGGAAGCCAATATTGCGTATTAATCTTGACAGAGTATATCTGTAGCTGAAATTTCGTTAGCCTTTTTGTTTGCTTCTCTTTTAGGCTTGAAATAAAGCGATAATCTGCAAACGTTTGTACTTAATTCTGCCATACGATTCTCCAATCGCAGGTTAAGGTCACAAAAATAAAGGAAATCATCACCAAGAATCGAAGCTCATGATTTTTAAACATATTCTCCTTAAGAAATGTCGAGAGAACAATTTTTCCAATCTTATTACTCCCCAGGTGAAACTTTGAAAAAATGAGATAAATTCATCGATTATTGACTAACCAAGTTTGCCATGTTTCAGCAAAAAGTGTTCTGAAGAAAATCCCTATTTGGTTCTTCTCCAGTCCAATCACAACTCAGTCCATTCCAGTCCAGTAGAGTCCAGTTCAATTCACTTCAGCAGAGTCCCATTTACAATGCATGTAGGTCGAACCTCAGTGTCCAGTTCCATGTGATCCATTCCTTTCTAAGTTGTCCAGTCCTTCATCACAAGACAAGTGCTGACTCGCATTACCAGTATAAGGACTGGAAAGGATGGGCAAGAAAAGGGCCAATGCTTCATTGGGTTTTTTCCTCTCTTCCTTTCTGTTGTATGTGAGGAGGCTGGGAACAAACCAGTCAGAAGATACTGATATCCAGCTGGTTAGTAAGATTCTTTGTGGGTTGGAAGGAAGATAGGGTTAATAAAGAGCGATTTCAAATCTAAATTAAGTCGCCACAGTTTAAAGTAATATCTTAATTTTAAGTAAATTTTAGACACGGCCTCCATGAAAAGCAGATTTTTTATTTGTTTCTTTTATTTGAATTGTTATTATTAGATTTTATTATAGTTAGGAAGATAGATATACCTTTATAGATAATTAACAACTGATGGAAATACCGTGTATAAATAAAGTTATCTTATCTCTTATCTTATCTTATCTAAGAGTCTGCTGGTTGAGCCTCCAAATTTTACTTGAAGTTGACATAATTCTTATTCAGTACTAAGTAACTAGCGGATTCCCTTGAAGTTGGGCAAGGTCCTTCCTCCAAATTTTTTCTTTGGGTCTTTGGTTTTCTTTTAAATAAATATTTGGCACATTTCCAGGTTAGGATTGTTTCTTCTTTGTCGCTTCTTTAGTTTGTCACAAGTTTGGCCACATTTATACTTTGGCTCTTCATTAGCAGGTCTTTTGATGTTCATCAGCAGCTCTTCAACTTTAGTGCATGTCTTTACCCATATTTGCTTCAACTGCGGCCAATTACATGTTCAATTTCACTTGATTGAAGGGATCTTAAACACTGATCAAGCAAGACTGTTTAACATAAACAAAAGTTTGGCTTAAAGGTTCAACCAGACTTCACTTCATTATGGGAAATTGGATTTAAGCAATTTACCTGTGAGAGTAAATTAGAATTGGGTTATGGCTATTAAGTTTTACTCTGGACTGGAATACTTCATTTTCCAGCTCTTTCCTTGGCCCAAGAATTAGCCTTAACATCACCAATAACGAATGTTTAATCCTGTAAACCAACGTTTAAAACTGCAGGTATACCATGTTTTAATCAAAGGAACTAAGTCCTATTAATTTCAGTTGTTTTTTGTGCTTCAAGGAACAGGAAATCATGCATTAATTGTCTTTCAGATATAAATATACTCTGTGGTTCTATTGATTCATTATGTATCTGAGCCAGAGAATTCTTTGTTTTCTTAAACAGGCTGAATGGGAGTTGACTTTACATTTTATAGTAGCTTTTCCATCTGTGATTAAGGGTGCTGTCTCTGGACTGAAAATGTGTACATCAAAATCTCAAAATGTCATTATTCACTCAAATAAGGTCAGTAAAGTGTACATTTCAGTAGAGGAGGTGTTAATACTGTAATTGTTAATTTTGATACCTTTGGTCAATAATAAAAAGCTGAGTGCATGCAATCATGGATTATTTATACCCACACTCATTAACACACTGTGCTCTCAGTCTTCATTCATTGAACATCTCAGCCATACGAGGGCAAGGGCTGCAGTATCTGTGGAACAATTAGTGATTATTACAGAAACTGTTTCTTATTTTACTTTCATTGCGTCTTTTTCAGAAACCTTAAGTAAGAGATTGTGTGGTGTTAAGTGAGAAAATCTTACCTTTTTTGTTTGGGCTAATTAGGACGACATGTTTAGACATCCTCACCTGATACGAATGTGCATCCCTGTTAAATGCTAATTGCTTGAACGAACAGGTGATATTCCTTGAGACTGAGCAGCAGTTTAATTGTCTTACTATTTCACAAACTTACAAGACGTCGCACTAAATAGTAAAATGATGATCCTGCTGAATTGTAAGGAATTAAACTGACTGGTATAATTATTCAGGAAGTACTTAAAGTGCATGGTCTTTGCAATTTTCCTTAACCCTTACTGAACAATTTTTTATATTCGCCAGAATGCAAATAGACCTCTATTTGATTTTTAACAGGGTAATTTAGTACTATCAACTGAGTTGATAATATAATTTGGCCACCGTTTGATAACTTTAAATTGCCCTGTTATACTTTCCCACCGACGCAGCACCACAATTTCTTTAGAAACTTACCCCCGTAAATCACTATTTGATTTTTGCTGCTTTAATTTGCTTTTGAATTTTTTTCAGATCTGCTGTTTCCTTTTCAATTTAAGCCACAAGTTCAGTTCTTATTACGGCCGAGTTCACATACTTGGAGTAAGTGATTTTTAGCCAAAAAGTGAAATGCAGTTATCAGTTAAAGGTGCCAAGTGTGGACTTAACGCGCACACGGACTTGACGTACACAGCAAATATTGGCTTACAAGGGAAAACCAAACTTACCACTTGCAATTGAACATTTAGATTGTTGACTCACGTTCCCTATTTCACAAATAGATTCCATGTTGCCGTGTGCTTCTTGTTTTATGTAAGAAAAAAAGGCGCAAAAAATTGTCAATGATGACGTCATCCACGCGTCTGTCCTACTGTAGATCATAACTAAGAACTAATCAAACAAGTTGCGTAATTAAGTTTTTTTAAATGATGCGTGCTAGTATAAAATCTCCTAGTCGAGCAAAACGTAACAACTAGATAGGCTCGTATTTTAATTGCAGTATTATTCCTTTTCTTTTTACAATGCACACTGTCAGGATCCTCACTTTGCATATGGTGTATCGCAGATTTTGAAATAATTAAAGCAGTTTAGTTGGTTGCAACAGTCGTGCTTTATAATCTATTTCGTTTTTAACTCGTGAATTGCGCGCATGCGCAAGTTATAGATACGATGTGGGGAATGGCATTCGCTCGCTCGCTCGCTCGGTCGATTCCTGTAAAATTTTCTAGATTTTAGGCTTTTGAGTGCATTTGATAGTTTTTGGCGAGCAATAAACAGACGAAATGGCGACCTTTGTTGCTAAGAATATAATAGTGGTGGGGTGAAGAAGAAGCCAATGATAATCTTAGAAGAGTTTTTTTTTTCGTTTTAGTTTCAACAAGCAAAACAACCATTTTGACTGACCTGATAAAAGTTGTTGACATTAAAACTCTATATTACTGATCATGCGTTGAATCTGTCGCTAAATTTTTATTTCTGTTTGGTTGATTTTCAGATATTTTTGAATTGTTTGAAGCTCCTCAATATCAATCCATCAACTCAAATGTAGGGCGGCAGAATTTGCACTTCATTTTATTAAATAACCGTTCAATATGAAGGTTCACACCCTGTTCAGACAAGCCAACTCGGTGTTTTTATATGAGATTAAAGACAAGTATTTCAAACTATTTTAGTCTCTTACGTTATCACATCTCAGTCTAGATCCTTCATCACTCACGCTTTTTCCACCTTATTTTCCACTCTCGTTTTTCCACCTTTTTGCCAATGTCAAATTAAAAGTCATTAGGGATGTTAATTGCGACAAAAAACATCTGCTAAGCTATAGTTAGAATTGCCTTTCCAAGTAAGCAAACCGTGGCACATAAAAAATGAATAAATTTAACCTATCCCAGTTTGGATGCAAAATCCAAAATCTAATTAATTTGCAGTTGAATAGGAAAACCTCGATGTGTTTTCTTACTACAATCATTCTAAGGAACACAAACCAAATTTTGTGATCAATAGCCACTTCAGTGTGATCTTTTTGACGTCGTGTACTTTTTCTTACAGCCATCCATTTTTAATAAATTTTATCGATCAAAAAAATGAAAGGCAATGGAGAAAAGTAGGTGGCACTATTTAAGTTTCTCCCCATAGGTATTCTGTGCTCTTTTTTCTATGAAATGTTAAAGGTTTAAGTTCCCTAACTTCACTGTTTTCTTTTCATTTGTTTGTTTTTTTTTTAAAAATCTTACTACTGTTACCAACAAATGTGAGGGGCAAATAAAATGTTTACAGTTATGAAAGACCTTATGTTATAAACAATTACACGAAGAGCGCGCTTGGTATTAATATTCTGGTATACTAGCACCCCTACTGCCAATTTTCCCTTCACTGCGCCATACAAAAGTCCCCCCTTGAAAAAGAGAAGGCTTAGATCCAAACGTCCCCTGTAATAGATTCTTTAACTACAAGCAGTTGTGAAAACCGCGCTGGAAAAATAAAAATCTATGTCGCGAGCCAGGTAACTGAATTTTAAACTAGGGCTGTTGAGAAAGGCGGCTTTCAAAAACCACGAAGTGAAATATAATTTCTCATACTCTTTTTTAAAGTAAGCGAGACACAATTCCCTTCCCCCCCCCCTCAAAAAAAAATTGTGATTCAAATTCACTAAACTTTTTAATTAACCCTAACCGAGCGTGATCGAAATGATAGATCTATGGCCAGCAAACTGGAGAGAAAATATTCCGTGGCGGTTACGACACATGCAAGCAGGTGAACCTACACAACGTTGTGAGATCGTCAAAGCCTCAAAGGTTCCCAATATGCGATTGACTCAGTGAACTTTGCGTGACTGTGCAGTCTTGTGTATACTTTGCCTGTAACAATTCTTCGATTCCATTGGATTTAAACATAATGTCAAACAAGCGCCCCTCTTAAATAAGCATCCCCTTCTCCCTCACTATCTTAGATGGTCATAGATGGTCATAGATGGTCTTAGATGGTAGGGATGTAAGGAACACCTTTCCCTTTTGCCTTTTTTATCTATAAATTTTTAAGCTTTAACTACAGTGGAATCAGTACTGGGTGATGATAATAAATGCCCCCCCCCCCCATCCCCCTCGATTAAGTTTCCTCCTTCCAATAAGCGGCCCTTCTTTTAACCGAAATTTGAAATTATCGCCCGGTTCGTTATAATATCAATCTTGGAGAATGTGGACGTTGGCTGCAGGTTCCTCGATAGAATGGTTGTCATACATATGACCTCGTACAACAAACAATCTGGTGCACTAACGGTTAATCTAGAGATAACCTTCCAGGCTAAGAAAACACTCACAGATGTGAATCTTGCGCTAATAGAAAGACCCAAAGTATCGTGCAAATAAAGCGCTTAAAATAGCGTGGTTTGTTTTGTAAACACTTAACCGTTAGATGGAGATTTATTTAGTGGATAGCAAGACCCAGCCTTCGAACAACCGAGGCCAGGTGGACAGCAGGGTTAAGTTTTCTTACAAGTTTAGTTGACTATTTTCCTATCATTTCTGCCGTTAAAACCCGTGTAAAAAATTACTATGCTTTACTTCACATTATATTTTACTATTTTGATAGAGGCATTCGGGAGCTTTTTTTTTTTTTTTGTAAACGAGAAAAACTACGGCAAAATTGAAGTTTTGTTACTTCCCTTTCAGTTGATGCTTTTTTTGCAAAAAAACCAACAATGTACTCATTGAAACGAAGAAAACCCAGATGTTAATTTGCCGTTTGCGTTTACCATAACAAAATGTGCCTGTAATGAATTGTGCTAATTAGAAAAATCGTGCGCGCTATAGACCCGTGCAGTTAAACGAGCCATTCAGGGAAGAGCTCAATAAACCACGACGAACGACTACGACAAAAATTGAAGTTTCGTTACTTCCCCTATCAGTTTATGAATTTTTTGCAAAACTTTTGTACTCATTGCGAGGCCCTTCTGTGTTTTGTCTTGGAAGAAAAATGAGAGAACCCAGATGTTAATTTGCCATTTGCGTCTACCGTAACAAAATGTGCCTCTAATGAATGGTGCTAATTAGAAAAATCGTGCGTGCTCAAAATCCGTGCAGTTGGACGAGCCATTCAGGGAAGAGCTCAATAACCCACGTGTGCGCATAAGTTTTAAAAAGCGCGCTTTTTCAAATTATCAGCTTTAAGAAATTCTACTTCAGTAATCAATTCTTGTCACAATTTTAGCCCTTACACAGTGTTTTCTCCTTTGGAAGCCCTCTTTCGTTTCTCGTTTTGTCAAACTTAACATCACGTATCATTTCTGGTAACGGACGGAAGCAGGTAAGTGTTTATCGACGCCTATGTAAACAAGTAAAACTGTGTAAACTAATTCTAAAAGGAACCTTAGCCATTTACAAATTCAAGAGGGGTTTTAGGTCGAAGCTTCGTCTCATGAAACCCTTTAATTCTTTTTAGTCGCTCGTCTTTCTGCCTAGTTGTTCATTACTTAGTAGTACAAATTCTAGTGCGTATTTTTTTGCTAAACTGGCTTCCTTGAAATTCTTCTTTGAAACTGTTTTCGCGCGGAGGACCATTTCTAATCTTTCATCTTCTTTGCTGAAATTCCGCGTTAACACTGTGGCGAAAGCGTGGTTCGTGCTCTTAAATTGTGAAAAGTTACAAATTTGAAGCGGAACTCGGTGTCTTAAGCTACGCATATTAATTTTGATAGTGAGTATATCTATAGCTTGTTCCTAGAGGCATTAGTTTTGAACATTGTGCGGGTAAAGTTTCCGTACAGCCCCATACTATTGTAAACAAATCTGTTTTCCCAGTTTTTGTCATTTTTTCTCTATTCAAGAACTGAATGCATAATGTAATATGGGGCTGTGCGTCAATTCTCCTTTTGGCTGCTAAACATTTCCTTCCAATTAGTTACAGGAATTTGATATCAGATCAAGATAACAACATCTACGAGATAAATTTGAATATTCTCATTACCTGTTTGCTGGATAATGTGTAAATAAAATAGGAAGAAGTCCGCTCGTTATGGAAAGTAAAAAATTAGGCACACACTTGTGTGTTTTTTCTTTTCAATCGAAACATCATCTGAATGATAAAAATTTCAGTACTACCCTTTTTATTCAAAGGAGGTTTGTAAATTCTCCGATATTTTAGACGAAACACCCCTTTTTCAAAGCAAGTTTTGATTTTGGGGCATTAAAGACTAAAAGCCCTTTCCTTATCTCAGTTAGCTTTTTTAAATCAAGTTTCAAGTTTATTAAGTTTGCAGAAAAATCTTTGTACAATAATCACCTCCTGCAAATAGCGAGCTAATCTAGGCAGGCGGTGTTAAGGACACACAACACGAATTACAAAAACACGAATTATGCGAATTACTCGATTTTGCATACATTATTTGACAAAAGAGGGAAAAGGTGATAAAAAGTAAATTAATATATTATGTTTGAATTATAATTAAGATGCCTTTTTTTTATTTCAGAAATAAGAGTGCTAGTGTCAGCATAACTATCCAGACTTCCTAGAGTTGCAAATAGTAATGCTTGAATTTTCTTTTTGAATATGTGCTTCGGCAGACTTCGATAGCTTTCGGGAATGCTGTTCCAAATTTTAGCCCCAACGATAGAAAAAGAGTTTTTATGATGATTTTTTAAATTCAAATCTTGTTTACATGATTGGCAATTCTCCATTTTTTTTTTATCTGATGATTTTTTAAATTCAAATCTTGTTTACATGATTGGCTTTTATCTCCTATTTGCTTAAGATTTAATTTGCCTGCCTGTTTACTTCTTTTTTGGACTTGAAATTTAAATTTAATTCTACGTCAAGATTCTCCCAATTTCGCAAGGAAAAATTAAAGGTACGCCTCGATGTTTACTCATCATGACACCAGACGAAACTGATATTTGGCAATTTGAAGGGGGTTTCGCTCTCAGACATTAGTCATTTTTTTGTAATCTTAAAACCAAGGAGTTACTAACATTTAATTTCTCGTTACATTATCAACCCTTAATCACAAGTTAAAGTCACAAATAAGGAGAAAGGAAATAATCACCAAAAAACGAAGCTCATGATCGTTAAACACATTCTCCTTAAGAAATGCATAGAGTAGAATTGAGAATAAAAACACTGATGTAAAGATGTGAAGGGTTAATTAAGGAGTGACTCGAACTAAATCTTATTACTCACGAGAATTACTCTGGAAAATGTTCTAAATTTATCGCATGTTGACCAACCAAGTTTTTCAATGTTTCAGTTAGAAGTGTTTAACAGAAAATCCCTGTTCAGTTCTTCAATCTCAAAAAGTTTTCAATCTTATTACTCACGAGGGTAACTCTGGAAAAATGTTTTAAATTTATCGCATGTTGACCAACCAAGTTTTTCAATGTTTCAGTTAAAAGTGTTTAACAGAAAATCCCTGTTCAGTTCTTCTGACATGTGCGATGGTTGCGAACTCAGAATATGATTATTTTGCAATGTTTTCCCTTCCACTATGGAAACACGATGATTTCACGTGTTATTTATTTCATTAAAATATCCACAATATCTTTATCATTTAGACTTGCCCGACACCGGCTCCAATCCAAACGCCGCTCAGTCCATTCCAGTCCAGCTAGTCCACTTCATTTCAGTAGAGTCCAGTTCATTGTGCATTTAGTCCAAAACTCAGCGTCCAGTTCCATGCAGTCCAGTACGGCCTGATCAAGTCCACGCCATTCCTTTCCACGTGGTCCAGTCCATCATCACAAAACAAGAGCTGACTCTCGTTACCAGTGTAACTCGCATATGGACGGGAAAGCATGGTGAAGAAAAAGGCCAACGCTCCATTGGGTTTTTTCTTCTCTTCCTTTCTGTTGCATACGTGGAGGCTGGGAATAGATCAGTTAGAAGACGCTGATGTCTGACCGGTTAGTAAGATTCTTTGTGGGTTGGGATGAAGAGGGGTTGAAAAATAGTGCGCTGGTCAAACCATAAAATCCAAATTCTACTAGAAGTTTTCATACTGCTGATTCGGCTCAAAGTAGTTGAAGTAAAAACTTTAGCCAGCTTAGTTAGCGGGTCCCTCTGAGGTTGGGCGAGGTCCTCCCTCCAAATTTTTTTCTTTAGATTTTTTCTTTCAGTCGAATACTGTTCGGCACATTTTCGGTTTGGATCGTTTCTTCTTCGTTGCTTCTTTGGTTTGTCACAATATCGGCTTAGTTTATACTTCGGCTCTTCATCAACAGGTCTTTCGGTGTTCATCAGCTGCTCATCGACTTGAGCGCACGCCTTCGCCTATAGTTACTTCGACTGCGGCCAATCACATTTTCAGTTTCGCTTGATTAAAGGATCCCTAACACGGTGATCGAGTAAGACTGATTAGCATAAAAAAACAGTTTGGCTCGAAGGTTCAACTTGATTTTCACGTTGTTATAGGAGATTCGATTTAAGCAATTCAGTTATGACAGCTAATAAGAGTCGAGAATTAGCCTTTGAGAAAAGGTTAGGCATATATTGATGAAAATTGAGATCGGTGTTGCTTCCGGAGTTCGGCTTCATTTTTGGTTCGAATTTCACTTCGGCTTTTCGTTCGGCCTTTCGGAACTTGTTGGGATCTTCAGTTCGGAATACAAAGGCGATGGTAAGCGACTAAAAGTTGTTAGCAAGTTGATGTAAAAACTAAAGCACCGTCTGCGACACTATGGGTGTTCAGATGATCGGGATGTCGATATTAATGACAGGGAATATTCAGAGTTTAGTGGACGCCAAATTTTTCGTCTAGGGTGCGCGTCCTCTCCTGCTGCTGTGGAGTTATTTTGAAAAATCTAAGTTAATTTATTGATGTAATATGGTAATAGAAAATAGAATATAAAATCCCATTGTCTCTGTGTTCTTTTCTTTATTTTTGGGATACACAAATTTATATGATATATTTTTCGCGGCGCCCTGTGAAAATTTCTGTCTCAAGAATTGAGTTAAAATACGAGCGCCTCCGTGTCTTTTATTTATTAAGAAACTAGTTTTAAATCTTACTAACACAATTTCAACTGCAGGAGCTGTATACTGGCCTATTTTCGGAGGCTTAAATTGTCAATTTCGGGGAATTTGCTCGAATCGTGAACTGGATTGTTTTAACGACTTTCCAATCTGCCAATGAAAAAGCCCCGGAAGCAAAGTCACCTCGGTGCTAACTGTGCGTTCGCCCATTTTCGGAGGGTTTGGTAGTTGTCTTACGTTTAGCCGAAGTAATCCATTGTCGAGTGGAAACTGTTCTTGCGGCTTTCAGGTGTAAGATTTCTAAACTTCGCTCTGTCCATTTTCGGGGACTCGCCAAAAGTTTTTAACATTTTTTTTTTTACTTTGAATTTCCCATATCTGCGGCTCAACATAAGCCCATTTTCAGGGGCTGTGGATCACTGATATGGTAAGTGAGGAATTCTTATAATTTTGGCATATTGATTTGTTTAAGATGGGTTTGTTTGCTTGATAATTCAATAAGAGTAAACCTAATAATTTGAAATAAACAAAAACAATTGATCCATAAAATATGAATTTAGGAAATAAAACGTATATTAATAACTAATAACATTGATAAATTCTTGATGAACTAAATAAATGATGAATAAATAGGAAGATGAATAATTATATAAATAAATTGATATATAAATAAGTTGATACATAAATAAATTGATCAGTAAATACAGTTTTATTGTATGGTCAATGTATTAACAATCTTCTTTGCAGAATATTAAAATGCAGTACCATGTTGTCTTAAAAGTTTGCAAGTATTTTTTCTCACAAGACTTAGTTTTCCCAAGACACCAGCTGACCTTTGGAAAGAAACAAGCAATTACACAGTCGCTAGTAATTCATGGCTGAATTTGTAACACTAGGATATCATTAGAGCAGGACTGGAATGGATAATCATAACAACAAGCTAAGCAACAGTTGCGTGGAGAATCTAAAGCTAGGACATAACCACAGGTACGTTAAATTTCTGAGTGATGGATTAGCTAGTCGGAGCTTATTGTCTTCCTTTATCAAAAGTACTACATAGTATAGTATAGTGTTGGATTTAGAGTTGTCTCTAGTTTGCAAGAAGGAATATAAAAGAAAAGCGGGCATTTTTTGAATTGAAAGCTTAGAAAATTGAATTATTGCAGTTCAAAATAAGCCCAATGTCGGGGGCTGTGCATCTGGAAACGTGCAGTGTAGTTTTGTGCAGATCAGTCTAGTGAAGTGCAGCGGACTACTGTACCGTATGGTGCTTTCCAGTTCAATCCAGGGTACTGCAGCGTGGTGCAGTTGGGGGAAGTCAAGCGCAGCCTAAGACAGTCCAGCCAAGTGAAGTGCAGTCCTGTCCAGTCCAGTCCACTTAAGTGTAGTCCAGCCGGGTGCAACCCAGTTCAGTGCAGTGTAATGCAGTCCATTCAGTAAAGTCCTTTCCCGTCCAGTCCAGACCAGTTTTGTCTTGCCCAGTCAAGTCCAGACCAGTCCCGTCCAATCAAGTACAGTGCAGTGCATTTCAATTCGGAACAGCCTAGGTCCCTTACAGCCAACTGCAGTCGAGTCTAGTCCAGTCAAGTGCAGAGCAGTGCAATCCGTAACAGCCCACTCTAGACGAGCGAATTGCAGTACGGCTCAGTCAAGTTAAGTAAAACGTAATGCAGTGCGGTCCCGTCCAGTCGAATTAAATGCCACTCAGAAAAGCCCATATTCAAGTTCAATTACAAGTGTAGTCGTGTCCATTCTTCAGTCGTAATGGAAGTAAATGATAGTCAAAGCAGATTGTCGTCCTCTAACAAAAGTTCTCTTAAACAGAAGATAAAGAACATAGCTAGAAAAGCCTAAATAAAAAAAGGTGTTGTGAAATTGTGAAATGCAACGTTTTCTTAAAAAGTTTCTAGGTTTTTTTTTCTCTCAAGACTCGGCTTTCCAAAGACACCAGCTGACTTTTGGAAAGACAAGCAATCATAGGGTCGCCGGTGATTCAAGGCTAAATTTGTAACACAGGGAGAAGAGGAGGACTGGAGTACTCCATGAAAAGATGGTTATAACAACAAGCTGAGCGACAACTGCCAGGAGAATCCAAAGCTAGGACATAGCCACAGGTATGTTAAATTTCTGAGTAGTGGTAGTATTGTATGGTCTAGTCTAGTCTAGTCTAGTTTAGTCTAGTCTAGCATAGGAGTTAACGTTGTCTCGAGTTTGCTAGAGGGAATATAATAGAGAAGCGGGCATATTTTTTTGATTTAAGAGCTAGAGACATTTTAAATTTCTGCAACTCAAGATAAGCCCGTTTTCAGGGGCTTTGCATCCTCAAGAAGGTAAGTAAAGAATTATTATAACGTTGTGATACTAACCTGTGTAAGATGGGTCCGTTCGCTGATAGGAAAACCCCGACGCGTTGTATAGAGCAGTTGGAGTAAAAAGTTATCGTCGATCAGCGCCACAGGTCATCTGTGAAAGGTAAGTCCAGCATGTTTTGGTGTTCAGATGTTTTCTTTTCAGCATGACCTGGTGGCTCACTTCGGATCACGTCATAAAGAAGTAGCGCATCGAACGCTTCATAGGTAATATGTAATCATTTGTAAGATTATTCTTGGTTCTGGACTATCTGAAATTTTCTGTATACAGAATTTGTTAGGTGGCCTCCCGACTCGTTGGTTTAATGACGACGTTTAACAACTCACAATGTGACGTGTTTAACATTTCAACACTTTTTTGTCTCCTGACAGTTTTCTATATTCAGTGGAGAAAAACTTTTAATATCTAGTGCTTTGAAACAAGGCCCAATCAGCAGCCCATCAGAAAGGTTACAGATGAAGATTAAGTGTACGTATTAGATTATGGGACAATTCAAGGACAACTAACACGATTTCTAGTGTTAAAGTTCGTATGCTCAAAAAAAGAATTGTCTCAAATAATGGAAACTGAAACTAGCTTCATAATATAATTTGAATTAGTTGATCTTTTCTCAAAACAGCAGTACTGATTATCAGTCTTTATTGGTAGTCTTTTGCACAAAAGTCAAGTGTTGTTTAATGTAGTGCCATCAACTCCATTGCAGTTTAGGCAATCCAGAACAGTCCTTGCAAGTTACGTCCAGTGCTTTGCAAAGCTCTGCCATGTGATCTAGTCCAGTGGAGTACATTCACGTGCAGTACAGTACAGTCTTGTTCAGTTTCATTTGGAGACGTGCAATGCAGTTCGGTGCAGATCAGTCTGGTGGGGTGCGATATAGTGTAGTCAGGCTAAGAAAGTCTAGTCCAGTGAAGTGTAGCACTGTCCAGTCAAGTCTAGTACCGTCCACTGACGTGTAGTCCAGTCCACTCCTATGCAGTCCAGTCCACTTTAGTGCGGTCCAGTCTATTCAGTGGTGTCCAGTTCGATCCCGTCCACTCCCGTCCAATTCAATTCAGGCCCTTCCAGTGAAATGTATTTCAACTCGGCACAGCCCAGGTCCATTCTAAGTCAACTGCAGTCGAGTCTAGTCCATTCAAGTGCAGTGCAGAGCAGTGCAATCCGTAAAAGCTCAGCTCAGCCCAGACCCGTCCCGTCCAGTCCAGAACAACCAAATGCTGTCGAGTCTAGCGCAATGCAGTCCTGCCCAGTCAAGTTAGGAACAACTTAGTGTGTTGCGGTCCCGTCTAGTCGAGTGAAGTGCCATTCGGAAAAACCCACATTTAAGTCCAATTTAAATTATACCTTGATAAAAATATAACTTAAAAATAAACAAAAATAATTGATCAATAAAAGATGAAATAAAGAAATAAAATATAACTCATTTAGTGATAACAGTGATTATTTCTCAATTGAATTTTTAAGGAGATAAAGAAATAATGAATAAATAAGAAGATAAATATGTAAATATATTGATTCATAAATAAATTAATGAATAAACGTAACTTCATGGTATGATCATTGAATTTATTATTTTTAATGCAGAATATTAAAATAAAACGCAACTTTGTTTTTCAGGTATTTTTTCTCACAAGATCTAGTTTTCCCGAGACACCACTTGACCTTGGAAAAGAAACAAGACTATTACTGGGTCGCCAGTGATTCATGGCTTAATTTGTAATACTGGGATATCAATAGAACAGCGTCGGAGTGCTTGATGGAAAGTTTATCATTACAACAAGCTGAGCTACAGATGCGAAGGGAATCCACCATACGGCGCGTTTAGGGAGCGTTCCATTTGACCTCTAAGGGCATGATCAAAAGGCCTTACTTGCCTAACCATTCTCCTCTTTGGAAGTAAATTGCACGGTCTTGAAGCAACAACGACGGTGATTTATTACAAGACTTTAAATGGCGAAACAAGTGAAATTATTACACTTGCGTTTACTTATTGTATCGTATAGTAAGGAATAGTGTAGGAGTTAAGGTTGTTTTGAGTTTGCAGGAGATAATGTAAAAGAAAATTAGGTATTTGTTCGATCCGAGAGCTTGGAACATTTTAATTCTTTGAGTGAAGTGATTTCAAGATTAATTAAAAATTTCAGTGGACTCTTTGCAGATTAATTGGTTTCCGCTTTCCACAATTATCGAAAAAATACGTCTGTGAATATTTTTAGTTGAAAAATGATATATCTACTGATTTGAAATTGGGTAAAGAAGTTGATCAACAACTAAAAGAAGAGATAACAGAAAATATCAATTTGTACCAAAAAAATTAGTCAATTATCTGCTACTGGTTTTTTTAGAAAATCTAGCTAATTGAATCTTTTTACTTTATTGGAGATTGTCCATTTTCCAATACCTTAAGGCTATTTTTCCTTTTTTATCTGTTTTCGTAAGTTTATTCCCTATTAAAGATTAAACACGTTTGTTGATTGCTGTACACTCATTCCTCTATATTTTTCAGTAATTTTCTTGCTTTTTGCTTTAAAAGGGTTAGGTGGTCTCGACTACAGGGAGCCTCCTTTTGAGTACTCCAGTGATTTAAAATATCATAAGCGCCTTTTAGCTCCCTTGTAATACCCCCATTTGGAGCCACTCTTGTCTAGTAAGCCAAACTCCCTGCTCATCCCAGATAACCTCGTTTCCTGAAGCAAAATGTTTTGCCGTTCTATTTGATTCTTAACCCATTCATAAACAATGTATCTGAAAGCTGATTTACAAACGACAGTTGACATTTTCTTGACCTCATAATAAAATTGCAAAGGGTTAGGGTTAACCCTAACCCAAAATTGGTCATGTCAGCCTCGGAGACAAGTACAGGAAACTTTAACTATATGCGTTTCAACGTGGGAAGTAAAGTAGAAATGCAAAGGTAATGATAGACTTAAAAAATTTAGAGTACCCAGAAAAAGTACTGTAAAATATAAAAAAATCATTAAACCTAAACCAGCGAAATATATATATATATATAAAAGCAATAGTAATTGTATGTTACCAAATTGTTGTCGTCATATTGCTTCATTTAATAGTGGATCTTGGAAATTGATGCATAAGGCACCAACTCTACGCTTTAGCCTAATTAAGCTGAGAATTTTTTCAAGACCAAATTATAAATATTCCATACTGAGTATAAACATGCGATCATGTCGTTGCATGAATAAGTGCGTGAGACAGACATTTAAAAAAAAGCGCAGGTCTGATGATGACGCAGGGAGAGGGTTTGAAACCTCTAATCCGCCCCAGATTTACATGTTTTGGCTCCCAAAGGAGCGATTTTTTTGGGAAACAACAGTTTTTCTCGTTAGATGGAAACTCTTGTACCAGATATATAAAGAATTTTCATGACCATAAAGTTTCGTTATTGAATCATAGTGGCTGAGAAGTTAAATTCTTCTTGCGAAGAGTTAGATATTGATTTATATAAAATTGTGGGTATATTTATATCACAAATACAAAAAAATGCTGAGTAACTGAATCTTGAAAAATTCAGTGGACAAAGAAAACAAAATTTAGAGGGCTGTGTTTTCGTAAACATCTGAATTTAATCCATTTTATTTAGCTGTCTTTGACGACATTGAGATGATTTTCCATACAATTAACGATCCTTTCAATGAGCTGGACTGATTATTTTACTCTTTCGAGCTGCGAAGCGCACCATCTACACAGATGGTATTTGAAGGCTGCTCTTGATAGCCAATTGCATCTTTCTGGGAAGGACAGTTCTTAAAGGCCGAATTTCGTGTTGCTTGGTTATCCATCCTCGTTTGTTTCATTTAGGAAGGCTTTTGAAATTACGGATCAATATTTGTTCCCGGGAAACCGAGCTCAATATAGATGACTCGAGCTCGAAAGCCTACACTTCGTTCGGATTTTACCTGAGGTGCCTAGACATTTGTCGCTGAGAATCCTCGGCGGGAAAAAAATGTAGATTGTGAGTTGTAATTTACCAAAAGGCACTCTTGGAAACTCCTCGAAGAAGCTGTTGGACCGCAGACTTCTTTTCTTCTGCATCCACTGCAACGCCTGTGCGATGTAGAAAAAAAAGAGTTTCGTGCAACTTTGAAAAGTTTTAAATGGTTCTAATGATCGGAATGACTTGCACGCCACTTACAGGCGTAATGAAAAACAAAAGCACGACCAATCAATCCGTAGCTTTTTAGTCCATTTTGGATTTTGCCTTTGTTTATCAATCCAATTATCACATGTACTAGCTTTATTTTTTTGTCCATTTTGTCATAAAGTATCTTTTCTTTTTAGTAAGATGGTCTCAAACAATTTTGCACCTATCCAAAAAAGAAAAAGGAGAAAAATCAAGAAGACACTTTGCGAGGGAATTGTGAACATGTTTTGTTCCATAGATTTCGGCTAGAGAAACCAAGAGCCATAGTCAGTTTTATTCAACCACATCAGAATTGAACTATGAAACCGTGATATAATTACTTGCTCCTACTTTGACTTGACAGAAAAAAAAATTTGGAAATAGTTTTTGCAAAGAAAGAAAGACAGAGAGAAGGAAACGTTCTTTTAGAAATGCGAGTTCACCGAAGAAAAACTGCTTGTACGGTATTCATCCGCGGGGCAAAATTTGTTTGAAATGAGCTATACTTACCAGGAGGACCTATTTAGCCTTTGGATAAAAAAATTACTCCTTCTCTTTTGTGTGCCGCGTTCCTAAACGAAAAACGGAAAAAGGGAAACGTCCGGTCTGGAAAAGTTTAGCAGATCCGAGGCACGAAAAATGATTTGGTTCTTTCTGGCTAATTTTAAGAACGTGACCTTTCATCCCCCCCTCCCCGTGGCTTTTTTTTGTATGAAAATGCCAGTAAATTTATTTCAACCCCGCGTGCTATAAACTCAATAATTAGGTCAGTGGAAAAATGTGCAGTCTCGAGGAGAGGAGACTGCAAATGAAAAATTGAAACACTCTTCCACGCGCACAATAAGAAAGTCACCACCAGTAAGCGTAAGCATATATTACTGAATCCGCGAATTTTTACTTGTTCCGAGATGTTTGGTCAATGGTGCCGCAATATTTTTAGCTTTACCCCGAAACGACCGCCTATTCCGATGTCGCTTCTGCTAATAAAATTACCTCTTCAATCCGTTCTGTTCTAAATAGTCTATTTTAAGTGAATTTTTGTTGACTCACTGATGAAAACCGTCCACTTGGCTATCGTTTCTTTCTTTCACATCCATCGCGTTATTACACGGTGTGCAGCGAAGTGGATTGGCTGGAAGGTTTCTTGTTCTGTAGCCAGTGGATTACATTCGATACAGGACCTTGCTCTAAGGCCGTATACTGACGTAAAGTCATGTTCTATTCTTGTAAAAAGAATTCAATGTTCTGGGTTGGTAAAAGATATTTCACATTAATGCGCGTTGACGCCTTTTCACACCTCTGGAGTTGTAGTTGTGACACTTAACCCAGTGGCGTAGCTAGCGTTCACTGGGAAGATGTGGTGGAGTTTGTTTTCGTGCGCGAAGGGCGATCGTTTGGGATCAAGGATTAACGACTGCTAGGACGCTTAAATGTTTTCTTTCTTTTTTACATCGGCCAAAATGGACTTAAAAACTACAGATTGGTAAGTCTATATTATGTCTGTACCTTATCAATTTATTTTGAATTGTCGAATATAGATGTGATCGCGCGTCGTCTCAACTTGAATATTAGTGACAGATTTACGCTGAATAATTTAAGCGACTGTTTTTGTTTTAGGGGTGTCTTCTTTCCGCCTTTTTTATGATTGAAATCCGCTGCGCCAAGATTTGATTTATTTCACAGTTTCGTTGTTGCTTTATGTAAACGTGAAGCTGAAAAAATTGTTGATGAATAGTTGCCTAGTTAGTTATTGATCAACCGAACAATAGAGGGCTTCAGTTTTCATGTTCGTTGGGGTTCTTTCGACGATTCAGTAAGCGCGTGCAGCTGCAGTTTCTACACACTATAAACTTACAGTATGAGCTCCAGCAAACGTGCTTTTCAGAGGGCCGTGGTGTTATTGAAAAGGAAGAGGGCTGCTGTTTCTGGGAACGCAGAAATGAGTCGGCTTATAAACGCTAGGCGGTTGATGGACATTAACTTTACAAAAGGAGAAGACCTCAGTGGGTGAGTCTTGTTTCTCTTGTCACTCGCTTCTTCTGAATCATTTCGCTTTAAGGTGTAAGTTACTTCGAACTAAGTCGCTCTTTGAAGTTTCTGTTGAGTTGATGACGCTTATTGATAATTGTGTAATATTTTCCATACGAAAAAAAATGGATTAAGTTTATTTAAATTGTTCAAGTGATATTGGACTCTACTTTGCCATCTAATGGATAATGACACTTATTTCTCCGGTTCAACTGACCTTAGACTGAACATTGTTCGCGTCGCTGGCGCACAAAGCAGAGAGCAACATAGGAAGGTAAGTTAAAAACTAGACTTACACCTATACTAGACATTCAACGCTGCGAGCCCGGCAAATAATTTTTACCTCTGGAGAATACTTAACCATTTCGTCTGAAGGAAAGCCGTCCACCACAGCGCAGCGGGTGTATTGTACGCTTAATTTCGGAATCGACGCGGTGGTGAACCCACATCAAATCTAGTTCCAAAACGTCATTTTGACCTACTTTATAAATCTGATAAGGTATCACGGAAGGAAATCTCTTTGTTTTCAATCTCTCGCAAATTTCATGTTTAGTTATGAGAAAAAAACAAAATAAAACAAAACTAAAATCTGTTAACATCTGAAAGTTATTTTTTGGTGCCTCATTTACTTCGGTGGACACAAGTAGAAAACAATTTAAGAGTAGAAGGCGCGTGCGGGATTGATGATACGTCAGATTTGGTTTTTCGCATAATCACTTTTTTGGCTTGCGTTTTAAACTTTAAAGATTTCATTTTTTGCTGACTTTCGGTCTATTTTCGCGAAATTTGGATATGATATCCAAAAATAAAAGGTTCCTTAACACTTTGCTCAAAAGCTCTGCTTCGAAGCGTTAACGCACAAATGGCAGAAACCCTTTTTGAGTTCAATATGTGAAGACCAAGTCCCCAATGAAAAACGAACATCTAAGAAACTAATCTTGTCGACCGTCCAGGCGTTTAAAAAGGAAAGCTCCTTTTCCGCTGAACGATCAAAATTTTAAAAGTAAATTGAATGAGCCACATTATTCCTTATTAGACTCCGCGAAAATGTAGACCTTTAAAGGGATAGCTCGAATAGTTTGTATGCTGTTTTCGCTAGTGCGCTAATTTTCATTCTCTGATACCTTAGAACACCTCTGCTAGGAAACGCGCTTACTCAGCTATTTCAATGCTTGCATAATCAATGGAAATAACCAGTTATTCTGAAATTACTTTTTCATACTGTTATCATAACCTTTGATGAAGAGGTTGGAAGAGTGAAAACCAAACTTTTTCCAGGAGGAAAAAAACAAAGTTATCCACATATTTGTTATCCTCTCAGGTAAAATGTAAATTTCACACTGGTCTTTAACCCTTAAACTCCCATGAGTGACCAAGACAGAATTTCTCTTTACAATATCAATACAATATCAGTCAGACATGAAATATGAAAAAAGAAAAATATCAATTTGGGAATAATTACCGTAATTTCCGTCCAATTACCCGCGCGGCAGATTACTCGCATCGGTCAATTGTAGGAAATAACGAGAAAAAAATTTCAACAGATTATCTGCACTGGCAGATACCCCGCACACAAAAACAAAAAAAAAATCATCGACTCGTACAAAGTTCCTTCACTGTTTTTTTTGACATGTTATCCTTTAGCGTGCAATTAATAAATTTTCACACTTTTTGTCTTCGCTGTTTCATTGAGAATGGTACCAATTGTATAAATCTGTTCTAAAAGAATCGATATCACGAGATCTACTGAGTCGGAGAAATCGCTTGAAACTGGAAAATACTCAAGCTAAGAAAATTTCTCTGATGCATCGAATATTCTGTCGCGCTAATTAATTATGCGGCGCCACGAAATGAACATGTTAGCATCATTTTCCATTTGAATTGCCCTGAAGCCAGTCTTTTCACAGTAGTTGAATTCTTTTATTTTCAAGTTCACTTCCCGTGTAGGTGAGAATTAATTTTTTTTTCAACTTAACAAAGAAACAACCTGTGAAATTGACAAGGTAAGAAAGTAAGAGTACGAACAAGATAAACGCTATGTTATCGAGTTTTGTATGTTTTCGATTTGCATCGGTTTTCATCGAGAGCAGTAAAGTCTCTTATTATAATAAGCAATCTGCACGAAATAAATGAGTTATTGCACAAGTTCTTTGAAGAGTATCTGTAGTGTATCTCATCACCTGTTTTTTTCCTGTTTATCGTTTTTAACTACACTGGAAGCTTTAAAAATTATTGTATTACCCGCACTTTCCTATAACCTGCACCAACAACTGTTTGTGGAAAAATTAACAGATTACCTGCGGGTTATCGGCCGGTAGTTGATCCAATACTTAGTTCTCTGAACTAATATTATGAGAATTGTATGATTGACAGTAAGGAGACTTGCAAATTTAGATCTAGGCGTTAAAGGGTTAAAGAATATTGGCCCCTATGATGGCAGTATGTTCAAGTGTCTCTACCTTTTTCAGGCAAATGTTACCTATGTGTAATTTCTGCAAGTGCAATGTTTAAGGAAATTTCCAGTAAAGTAAGGGACTACCATTCAAAACTACAGTATAATGAATTGTTATGATATGATGATAACAATCCCAAATATTTCCTTACACCAGGTTAGAGTTATTTGCATCATACTTTAGAGGACATGCCATGTCAAAGGTTGTGACTGCCCTCCAAGATGGGGTAAAGCTGATGGAATTATTTGGAGGATCAAGGAAAAAGAAAATTTTCCTGTGGCGTACAAATCCAGGTCAGTGACTTAGCTTTTTATTACATAAAATTATTAGCATAGTGTCTTTCTTTCTCAGTCCTCTTCATTCCAGTGAAACTGTTTGGTCTCATGTCCTCCACTTCACGCCATGGAAAAATTTTTTTTCTTACATGTAATAGTCCCCTACTATTGACTTATGTCCTCAAAATTGGCCAATTGTGGAGTTTGAAGCCCATCTACATTTTATATCCCAAATCTCAAAATACTTTACTGGTTACCAATAGACAAAAGTCCCTAGGCAAACCAGTGCAGATGTTTTCCCTTCATTGACCCAACCTAATCCCATTCCTCTACTAGCCCAAACTAATCCCGCTCCTCCACTAACCCAAACTAGCCCCACTCCTCCACTAGCCCACCCTAACCCCGCCATTTCACCTGCCCAAACTAACCCCACTTCTTCACTAACCCAACCTAACTCTGCCATTCCACTTGCCCAAACTAACCCCACTCCTCCATTAACCCAACCTAACCTGCCATTCCACTTGCTCAACTTAACCCCAATCCTCTACTAGCCCTAACGAACCCCACTCCTCCACCAGCCCAATTTAACCCCACCCTTCCACCAACCCAAACTAACCCCACCCCTCCACCAGCCCAACCTAACCCCACCATTCCACTTTCCCATCCTAACCCCAATCCTCCACTAGTCCCATCTAGCCCCACTCCTCCCGTAGCCCAACCTAACCCCACCCTGCCATTTGCCCAACCTAACCCCACTCCTCAATCATCCCAACCCAGCTTTACTCCCCCACTAGCTCAACCCAACCCTGACCCCAACCCCAGCCCCAGCCCCCCCTCCACTTGCCCAACCTAACCTCAACCTTCCATCAACCCAATCAAACCAGACCCTTTCATCAGCCCAGTGCATTGTGTCATCCACTTCAGAAATTGAAGGTAAGTAATTTTTTCTTTCCATACACTACATGGGACAAAACAAACAACAGTACTGAAGAAATACATGCATAGTTGATTTGAATGGCAGTTCTTTAATTAGTGATATCCAGCACACACCTTAACAATATTTATGGTTATTATCATGAGAGAATATAGCCAACTGCAGCAATTCATGCATGAAGGTAAGTGGTTGTATACATCTTGAGGCTGTAGCTGGTTAAATTTAATCCTCTACCATATTCCAGGTCATGAATGATTCATGAAAACTATGATACTCATGGCCTGATACCAAGAACTTGTTTAAACATCCCTAAATGAAACATGACATCAAACTAAACAACCTGTAATGATTGTGATTGTTTCCTTGTTTAGCTGTCAATAGCAATTTTTATTTGCACTGATGTGCATACATTTAAAAGATAATGATTTGCCTGAAATTGTAGGATTGCAGATGACCAACCTCAAGGTATCACCCATTGATACAATAACCCACTTGTTCTAAATTGTACCATCATTAGATATGTATGCCTTAGTAACCATCAGACTTTATTTGTGGATTAGTATAAATACGTTAATTTTTATAGGTATATCATCTTTACTCTCAATGATTGCTGCACTGGCTGTATGGTGACAATTATTTCGTGTACAATACATCAATATGTTTTAATGGGAAAACATTTAAATGTAGCTGGTGTCCTTCAAGAAGACCTCAGCTTAGTGGAAGCTGTTTGTCAAAACCATGGAAAAGGTACTGTTAATTGGAAAGGTATATAGGATACACACAAGGGGTGAAAAAACTGTGTTTCCCAACATGATTTTCACAAAAATGGAACCAAATGTATTGCTAAAATTATCAAATTATAATCACTTGGATAAAACTTACTTGTTTAAACCTAGACTAACAGTACATGTTGCATTTCTAAGGAGACACATAAATAGTTGGGTGAAAGCCCTAAACAGACAGGATTTCTTCAACACAGGTTTTACAATGGCTTGCTAGGCTTCGTTCTTTTTTGGGTAGTTCAGATTGGAAAGAGAGTGAGCATTACTGCTCGCCCTGAAGGGCAAGCTGTGACTAGCATGTACTAGCCCTTGAGTCATTTTTACTGGCCCAAAATGTTGTAATTTAAATGAATCTTTAAAAAAACTGCCTATCCATTAGGCAAGTAACAGTAAGAATCCATTAGCCTGATCAGAAAATCCACTGTACCCTTGAGTTGTAGATTTGAGTCAAAGTATTCATAGAGAAATTGAAGTTACATTAAGAAGACTTGACAGGGTGGAGGAGGTGCTCCTATGTGAGAGGGAGCTTTATGACAACTATGCTAGGTTGGAACCCCTACAAGTCTTTTTAAATCTCACCTTTGATAAGGTTTGTATTGACTATTATAGCCTGAGGAAATATAAGGTATGTGTGGAAGGTTCCATACATGTACATTTTCAATTGTTCTATGTTCTTAATTTTCATTTAACAAAACAATGAAATTAAGGGAAATACCGGTAAATAATTGTCATCAATCTTCACTTCAACAAATATTTTTCTGTCAGCAAGAGAGTGAAAGTCCACAATGACAAGGAGGATCAAACCACTAGGATAGACGTGGAGGTGAATAGTATAATATTACATATCCCTAACATGTCTCAAACATATCTCTACAATATGCTACACCCCATTAAAGCCAATTCATAATGTTTTGATATTAATGAATGATGAAAGTATAAGTTTATGTAGGCAGAAAAGCCAGGCCAATGAACATGGAGAAGTATGTCCTGGAGTGTTGACCCTTTCACTCCCACAAGTGACCAAGACAGAATTTCTCCTTACAATATCAATACAATATCAAGCAGGCAGGTGATGAGAATAGAGACAAATATCAATCATGGGATTATTAGTTGATCCAATACCAAATTCTCTGAACTAGCATCATAAGAATTGTATGGCAGATAGTAAGGAGAATTACTAATTAGATCTTGGGAGTGAAAGGGTTAACCCAATCTGCTAATCAAATCTTACAACGTTGTGCTACTAATTATAAATACCACTAATTCTAGTTAAGAAGGCAACCCACTTTCTAAAGGAAAGGAGCACCCACCCACTGCAGGCTATTTTGTCTCTTTCCTAGTCACACTTCGTATTAAAGACATTTTTTTAAAGAAATTTCTTTCTTTAAATGAAAGGAGGTGTATGACTGGGCAGGGTCACAACAGAATGTGCCCCTAAATTTTACCATACAAAGACAGAAACAGGTGGTTAAGAACCAAGATCCCCTTCTGAGTAAGGAGGTGCTGGATATCTTGCGAGAGGGTATGTACATAAATTAAAGTTGTATCTATTATGTAGATTTTTTCTATCAGCGGTAGCAGGCTTTCAGTCAATTGTTCCTTTTGCTTGTTAAACCGTGCGTGATTTTAATTGTTTATCGGAGAATTTTTTTTCCACCCACGGCAGTTTATTTACTTTAACACATTGGTTGAAAAAATCTCATTGTTTTTAATTGATAAGTCTCCAAGATCAGTCGCTAAGCACGTGGAATACAAGTATCGCTAAATTAATCAGATAAGTGTCATTTACTTCTTTATAACACTTCTACTTTTGGTTGACTTAGTGTTTGTCTTCAATTAGCCATAGACTAGAGAGTAGATACATGGCCAAATTCGAACCAATCAAGTACAAAACAATCACTTAACAAATACCATTTAGATTTTTGAAAACCAAAGCAGTACTCGTAAATTTATTACCAACCTGAACAATACCACAACCACAACCACAACCCCAACTCAACCATCATGGGTGTATGGGTGTGTGTTTGGGTTAAGTTCAGGGTTTGTGTGTGGGCTTGGGTTAAGTTTTGATTTGGGTTTGGGTTTAAGTTAGGGGTAAATGGTTTTTGTTCCAGTATAAACGGAGGCAGAATTTCGTACCAATACAAAATGTAACAATTATTTTACCCAAAAAAACCATTCCTTTAACTGCCAGCCGACGATAAGCATGTAATTCGATTGCCACACAGTTAATGATCGCAAAGTGTGAGATTCCTTGCCTACATTTTCATATGCAAATTTTCGCAGTATTTTAATAAAGTTAAGGTTATGATTTACATATTGAAGATGAATAAACAACCTGAGTTTAAAATATAAGTGTGCAACATCAACCAGTGAAACTTCGCTTAAAGACTTTGTAAGACAGCGTGCGACATAGCCAAAAAGAAATAGTGCCTATGACTTTATTACTTGAATTTTTCTGAAACGCCATGTGAAATAACTGAAAAAAACCGATCTTCTTCTCTTCAACAACAGGTAAGTTGACTTCAAGCTTGACTTCATCAGGAAGAATTCAACTTACCGAAATTAGATCTATTAACCATAACAGTTGTATAAAATTGCTTCAATATCTTGTGTCTTGCAAATCGATTGCCACCTCATTCTTCAGGGGCCCTTCATTATCCCCCTACCCTCTTTCGTGGGGGTTATCGAAGTGTTTACTTTAGGACCTCCTGTTCACACAATGCCTACAACAATTAATAGTTGATATATAAACGGCAGTTAATATTTTCTTTACAGTTATTGTAAAAGATAATTTAAAAATTGGTCATGTAAGAGTCGGATTCAAGAATGGGAAATTTGAATGAAATGCGTTGCAAAGTGGGTTACACTATCGGGCCCTATACCGCTTTTTTTTCCTCAACATAACTATCCATATCCTTTTGGATGGTATATGTTTGGCATTGGAACGCTGGCTGATGAGAAGAGTATTATTTCATAATTGGATGACACACCAGATTTCTTTCCAGTTCCAATCATTTTAGCAAATGATTTGCGAGCGTCCCTGAGGAAATTAAGTTCTTTGGATCCAGAATTTCTACGCAAATCAAAATTTTTAAGTCTCTGGTCAACTTTTCCCTTTCTACTCCTGTTCTGCATCGACTCTAGGCCAGAAAAGAAAACTAATGCATATAAACCTAAGCTTTCCGGCTTTTTTGATGGAATTGCGATTCCTTTGTTTGAAACTTTGTCACTGTTGTATGAAAGTTTAGTGACGTTGAAATGTCATATCCTCCTTCATCTTTTAAGAAACGCGTTCTTTTTTATGAAAATTTTTCATATTGTCAGATCAATTAGAGGATGATGTGCAGATAAAGAGACTGAATAAGTAGGAATACTCAAATTATCAAATATTGTAGCTGGGTAAAGTTTTGCGACTTGTTGAATTCTGATATTTGTTGGCCCAATCTTGTTTATTTGTAAAGTGTAAGCGGTTCTCGTAATGAAAAAACCCATTTTAAAATATTGCTTGTGGCGTAGCATGGCCCACAATTGAATTACTCAGTGTAGAATTAAGGGGTCATACTGGTTGTTAAAAAAGCACAGATCAGATGATGGGGGAGGGAGAGGGTTTGAACTCCCTGACTTACCCCTGGTTCTTCCCCTAATTTACATTTTTGGCTCCTACAGAACCCTTTTTAGCGTGACCTATAATTGAAGCATTCCAGATTCTTTTATTTGATGGAAACTCTTGGAAATAATATGGATATACTTGTTTTGTGATGCAAAGAGTAATGCCTACAGAATATGATCAACTGACCCTCCATTCATGTGGTATTTTTTTTGCTTTCTGTGAGAGTACGAGATTGTTGAAACTTAGAAAACTTGTTAGCCGGTCTATCAGAGACCGTACCAGTAGTCAAAAATATTCCCAGAGAATGTAGTGTTCCATATGAAAACCTAATGAGTGTGTTGGAAGTTTGTTTTACAGATAGCACATTTGAAATTTTTGATCGTCCATCGTAGAACGAAGAAAAGTTAAGATATGCAGTAGAGATGATGGCAAGATCATTATCTATCATTAAAAAGGCTAGAGATGCCAAATTGTAAACGTGAGAATGATTTCCGAACAAAATTATTGAGACTGTCGATTGAAAAAAAACTACAGTGCCAGACTTCAGTCGTTTTCTTTTCCTTCTAAAACTATGAATGATTTTTCATTTTTACGGAACTTCAAAATTGAAAATATTTCTCATTTCCTGTCTGAGTTTATATTCATTCTTATTATGTCCTTCTCGTCAGGGAAACAAAAAGTTATGGCAAATCTTCTGTATTATGTCGAGAATCAACGCAAGTACCTTCTGGGCAAAGAAACTGGCAATAAAAACGTTTTGGTAAGTTTTGATTACGTTCATACTTTTAAAAATAGTTGTAAAAAAGCCCTAACGCTGAACTCTAGCCCAGCTCCTTCTCAAACCCCAACGCCAACCCCATCCCCAAGCACCAACACAAAACTCGAACCTCACCGCAACTAGAACCCCATCCACAACCCCAACCCCGACCCCAACCCCAACCCCGACCCCAGCCTCAACCCCGACCCCAACCCCGACCCCAACCCCAACCCCAACCCCAACCCCGACCCCCCCCAAAAAAACCCAAACCCCAGACCCACACCTCACCAAAACCCAAACAAAAACCCCAGACCCAAACCTCACCAAAGTCCTTACTCCACGTTCAACCACAACTCAAACTCGAACCTAAACCCATACTTAAGCCTAAGCCCCAACCTCAACCCCTAACCAACCTTAACCCTAACTCAAAACTTAGCCCCAAAACCAACACTAAGTCCTAACCTAACTCAATTCCATACCCAAACCACAACCCAAACCCAAACCAAAACTCAAACCCAGAAACCAACACCAGAAAGCCAAAATCTAACCCCAACCACATCCCAATCCACAACCCTAACTCAAAAAAGTCCCAAAACCCAGCCACAACCCCTCCTCAATCCCCAATCTCAACTTTAATTCTAACTCAAATCTAAACGAAACCCAAAACATAAATACAACACCAACACAAATCCCAACCCTTAATACCAACACCAAACATAACCCTTAGCTAAACTCAAACCCAAACCCAAACCCAAACCCAAACCCCAACACTAACCCCAACACTAACCCAAAAGCTAACCCTAACCTAATTCCAATTCCAACTTCGATCCCAATTCCAACACCAACCCTATCACCAACCCAGGCTTCATACCACAAACCCAACCTTAAACCAAACCCTCAGCCCCACACCACATCAAGCCCTAGCCTCACCCCAACCCTGACCATAAACCACAACCAAAGCCACAACTAAAACCCGAACAACCACAATCCAAAAAAAAGCCCCAACTCCAAACCCCACCCCCGCTCGAACCAAAACCCAATTGAAATTCCCATCCCAACCTCAGCTTCAATGCAAACCAACCAAGCCCAACCCCTAACCCTACTCCCAACAACAACGACAACACCAACTCAAACCTCGATCCTTAAACTAACCCCAAGCCCAGTCCCAAATAAAATCTTAACCCTAAGACCTACTCGAGCTTCAATCCCAAATAAGACCCCAACACAAAAACCAACTGAAGCCCAGCCCTAATTTAACCCCACCCTAACCCCGACACCAAACAAAACGAAAAGCTGAATCACAACCACAAGTTCAAACACTTCCCCTAAACCCAGCCCGAGCCCAACCACAAATAAAAGCTAAACCCCAAACCAACCCAAAGACCAACCCTAGACAAACCCCCATACCAGCACCAACCTCAGCCCTGACCCTAATCCAACTCCACTCTAAACCTAACCTCAGCCCCAACGAAAACCCCAGCCCCATCCACAACCCAAGCTCGAACACAAAACATAACCCCTAACCAATACCACCTCACCCTAAACCGAAACCCTTAGCAAAATACCAACCTAAACCCCAACCCCATCCCAAATCCCAACTCCAACCAAAACCGTAATTCTAACCTCATTGACAACCACAATCCCAAATGAAACCCCTAATCCTTACGCTAATTTTGACTCTAAGCAACCCTAAGCTAACCTAAAAGAAAATCCAAAGCTAGCCCTGAGCAAAACCCTGAGCTAACCCTAAGAAAAACTTTAATCTAGTCCTAAGGAAAAGCCCTACCTCAAACACAAACACTAAACCCAACTCCACGCCCAACCACTAGCAAAAACCTAAACTCGAAAAGCAACCCGAACCCAATGCTTACCCCAACTCAAACCCCGAGCCAACCACAAACCCTAATTACAACCTCGAGCCAAATCCCAAGCCTAAACCCTATTACAAACTCAAACCCTAATAGTAACCAAAGCAGGAAACACAACTTCAAAGAAAAGTTCATCCCGGTCTTCGATTCCTACCCTTTCCCTAAACTCAACACTAACCTTAACCCTTACCCATACACCAACTCAACCCCTACTCGAGACCAATCCTTAGCTCCAACCCCAGCCAAGGAAACAACTCAAACACCAACCCAAACTTAATCCTCAACAAATTATCCAACTCACACCACACTTACAACCTCAACCAAAGCCCAACTTCAACCCTACCCTGGCACAAAGGAAAGCCTCAACCCCAAACAACCACAACCCCAACTCAAATCCCAACCCTTACCCCGACACAAACACTAACACAAACCACAACCTTAAAACCACCCCAAAACCTAATCCTAACCAGATCTCAAACCCCAGCTTGAACCCCAACCACAAGGCCCACTCAGCTCCAACCCGAAGCACAAACAAAAATCCAATCCCAATCCTAGGCCCCACCCAAGCTCTGACACAAACCTCAACCCAAACCCATTTCTCAACCAAAACATCAGCACAAAGGATAGCCTCAGGCCCAAACATAGCCACAACCCCAACTCAACCCCAACACTATCCACAACCTCTAACCCAAAATTGAAACCCAAAACCCAGAACCTGAAACCAAAAACCCTAAACCAAAAACCAAAACCTAAACCAAAACCCAAGAAAAAAACCCTAAACCCTAAACCCCAAGCCCCCAAACCCAAAACCCAAAGCCCCAAAACCCAAAACCCGAAGCCTAAAAACCAAAAACCCTAAACCAAAACCCCAAACCAAAACCCACGAAAAAACCTTAAACCCTAAACCTTACACCCAAAAACCTAAACCCAGAAGGCTACACCAAAAACTTTAAACCATCAACCCTGAACCCATAAACCCAAACCCCCAAACCCAAAACCCTAAACAAAAACCCAAGACCCAAGACCCAAGACCCAAGACCCAAGACCCAAGACCCAAGACCCAAGACCCAAGACCCAAGACCCAAGACCCAAGACCCAAGACCCAAGACCCAAGACCCAAGACCCAAACCCTAAAACAAAACCCAACATCTAAACCCTTAACACACAAACCTTAACCAAAACCTAAAACCAGAAGCCTCCAGCAGAAACATTAAACACACAACCCCATACAACAAAACCCCAAAACGCTAAACCCAACATCCAAAACCCTAAACCAAAACCCTAAGCCTAAAACCCAAAACGCGAAACCCCAAACTCCAAACCCCAAAACCCTAAACCCAACACCCAAAACCCAAACCCCAAACCCCAAACCCCAAACCCCAAACCCAAACCCAAACCCCAAACCCCAAACCCCAAACCCCAAACCCCAAACCCCAAACCCCAAACCCCAAACCCCAAACCCCAAACCCCAAACCCCAAACCCCAAACCCCAAACCCCAAACCCCAAACCCCAAACCCCAAACCCCAAACCCCAAACCCCAAACCCCAAACCCCAAACCCCAAACCCCAAACCCCAAACCCCAAACCCCAAACCCTAAACCCTAAAGCAAAACCCTAAACCCCAGACTCAGAAAAACCCCTAAACCCTAAACTCTAAACCAAAACCCTACACCTAAAACCCTAAACTGAAACACTCAACCCAAAACCCTAACCCTAACTTTATCCATAACCCTAAGCAAAACGCTAGACCCTACTTCCAAAACCCTAAAAACTAAAACGCTAAACCCTACACCCAAAACCCTAGACCAAAACCCTACACCTAAAACCCTAAACTGAAACACTCAACCCGGCACTCAACCCAAAACCCTAACCCTAACCCTATCCATAACCCTAAGCAAAACGCTAGACCCTACATCCAAAACCCTAAAAACTAAAACGCTAAACCCTACACCCAAAACCCTAAACCAAAACCCTAAACCCAAAACCCAACTCCCAAAACCCTAAACCAAAACCCAAGACCCAAAACCCTAAAACCTATGCCCAAAACCCTAAGCAAAACCCTAAAGCTAAAACCAAAACTCTCTACAAAAGCCTTAAACCCAAAACCAAAAAACTCTAAACCAAAACCCTAAACCCTACACCAAAACCCAAGCCTAACCCTAACCCTAAACTTTAAACCCAAAACCCTCAGTCGAAAACCTAAATTCAAAAGCTTTCAACTCTAAACTTAAACCTAAACCTAAACCTAAACCTAAACCCGACTCAACACCCAACACCCTAAGACCTACACCCAACACATTAACCCTAAAACCTACACTAACACCCTAAAACCTAAACTCAAAACCCTAAACCCTAAGACCAAAACCCAAGGCCAAAACCCAAAACCGTAAGCCCTTACTCCAAACCCCTAAACCAAAAACCCTAAACCCTAAGCCCTAAACCCAACACCTGTTCCAATACCTTCAACCCTAAACTGAACTGTAAACCCTAAAGAAAAACGAAGACCCAAAACCCTAAACCCTTAACCCAAACCCCTTAACCAAACCCTTAAACCTTAAACCCAAAACCCCAAAACCCCCACCTTAAACCAAAACCCCATACCCTAAAAAAAACCCTAAACAAAAACCCAAGGCCCAAATCCCTAAATCCTAAACCCTAACCCTAAACACTAAATCCAAAACCCTAAACCAAAACTCAAAACCCTAAACTCAAAACCCTAAATAAAAACCCAAGACCCAAAACCCTAAGCCCTAAACCCTAAGCCCTAAGCCCTAAACCCTAAGCCCTAAACCCTAAACCCTAAGCCCTAAACCCTAAACCCTAAACCCTAAACCCTAAACCCTAAACCCTAAACCCTAAATCCAAAACCCAGGACCCTAAACCCTAAACAAAAAACCCAACACCATAAACCCTACACCCTAAACCAAAACCTTAAACCCAAAATCCAAAACCGGAAACCATAAACCAAAACCCTAATCCTTAAACCTAAACCCTAAACCCAAAACGAGAAACCCTGAAACTAAACCTTAAACCCTAAGCCCTTAACCTGAAACGCTAAACCAAAACCCTCAACCCTAAAACCTAAACCCAAGACCCAAAACCCAAGACCCAAAACCCAAGACCCAAAACCCAAAACCCAAAACCCAACACCAAAGACCCTAAACCAAAACCCTATATCATAACCAAACCCTCAACCGAAACCCAAGTCCAAAAACCCTAAACCCTAAACCCAAAACCCTAGACCCTAGACCCTAGACCCTAGGCCCTAGGCCCTAGACCCTAGACCCTAGACCCTAGACCCTAGACCCTAGACCCTAGACCCTAAACCCTAAACCCAAAACTCTAAACCAAAACTCAAAACCCAAAACCAAAATCCCTACACCGAAACCCAAGACCCTAAACCCAAACCCCTAAGTCCTAAACCTTAAACAAAAACTCTAAACCAAAACCCCAAGCCCAAACCCAATACCCTAAACCTTAAACCAAAGCCATGAACCCTAACCCTAACCCTAACCCTAACCCTAAACCCAAAGCCAAATCCCAGAGCCCTAAACCCTAAGCAAAAACCCAAAACCCTACGTCCTATACCCAAAACCCTAAACCAAACCCCTCGACCCAAAACCCAACATCCTCAACCGAAAACCCTAAAAAACTCAACACCCTAAACCCTCAATCCTGAATCCAAAACCCTAAATCAAAACCCAAAACCCAAAACCCTAAACCCAGAAGCCTACACGTAAAACCTTAAACACTCAACCATAAACCTAAGACCAAACCCCAAAACTCAAATCCGAGACCCAAAACCCAAAACCCAACACCCTAAGCCCTCGACCCTGAACCCTGAACCCTAAACCCTAAACCCTAAACCCTAAACCCTAAACCCTAAACCCTAAACCCAAAACACTAAACCCTACACCCTACAGCACAACCCTCAACCTCAAAGCCAAAACCCTCAACCCAAACCCCTGAACCCAAATCCCAAAACCCTAACCAGAGACCCTAAACTAAAACCCAATAAGCAACACCCTAAAACCTACACCCAAAACCCAAAACCTACAGCCAAAACCCAAAACTCTAAACCCTAAACCCTAAGCAAAAACCCTACTCCAAAACCTTTAACCCAAAACCCTAAATCCAAGGCCCAAATCCCTAAACCAGTAACCCAACACCAAAAACCCAGAACCCAGAACCCAATAACCAAAACCTTAAACCAAAACACTGAACCCAAGACCCTAAATCGAAAACCCAAAACGAAAACCTAAGATCTCAAACCCTCAACCGTAGACCCTAAATCCAAAACCCTAGTACAAAACCCGAACCTCTAAACCCTTAACCCAAAACCCTAAACCAAAACCCTAAGACCAAAAGCCTACACCCAAAACGTAAGACCCTCAACCCTAAACCTATGACACCAAACCCCAATACCCAAAACCCAAACCCAAAACCCAAACGCAAAGCCCTAAGCCCAAAACTCTAAACCAAAACCCTAAGCCTTAAACCCAAAACCCAAAACCCGAAACCTTAGACCCAAACCCTAAACAAAAACCCGAGACCCAATAACCTAGAATCCACACCCAAAACTTTAAACCCAAACCCTAAACCCAAAACCTTAACCCCTAACCCCTAACCCCTAAATAGAAAACCCAAAACGAAAACCTAAGATCTCAAACCTGCAACCGTAGACCCTAAATCCAAAACCCTAGTACAAAACCCGAACCTCTAAACCCTTAACCCAAAACCCTAAACCAAAACCCTAAGACCAAAAGCCTAAACCCAAGACGTAAGACCCTCAACCCTAAACCTATAACACCAAACCCCAAAACCCAAACCCGAAACCCAAAACCCAAACCCAAAGCCCTAAACCCAAAACTCTAAACCAAAACCCTAAACCTTAAACCCAAAGCCTTAACCCCAAAACCCAAAACCTTAAACCCAAACCCTAAACAAAAACCCGAGACCCAATAACCTAGAATCTACACCCAAAACTTTAAACCCAAACCCTAAACCCTAAACCCTAAATCCAAAACCTTACAACCAACACCCTGAACCAAAATCCCTAGCCCAAAACTCAAAGTCACAACCCAAAACCCTAAACTGTTAACCCAAAACCCTAAACCCACAAGCCTATACCGAAAAACCTTAGACCCTCAATCCTAAACCCATAAAACAAAACCCCAAAACCCAAACCCGGAACCCAAAACCCAAAACCCAAACCCAAAGCCGTAAACTCTAAACCCAAAAGCAAAACCTTAAATCTTAAACCTTAAACCTTAAACCTTAAACCTTAAACCTTAAACCTTAAACCCCAAACCCAAAACCCTAAACCTAAAACCCTAAGCAACAACCACCCTTAACCCAAAACCCTAAGCCAAATGCCCAACCCTAACCCTAAACCCTAACCCTAGACCAAATCCCAGAACCCTAAATCCCAAACCCTAAGCCAAATTCCAAAACCCTAAATCCCTAACCCTAAGCCAAATCCCGAAACCCTAAACCAAAAGCCAAATCCCAAAGCACTAAACCCAAAACCCAAAGCCAAATCCCAAAACTCTTAAACCAAAGCCCTAAGCCAAGTCTTGAAACCCTAAATCCAAAAAACTAAGCCAAATCCCAAAGCCCCACGCCAAATCCCAAAACCCTAAACCAAAAAAGGCTAAGCAAAACCCAAAACGCTAAGCAAAACCCAAAACCCTAAACCCCAAACCCTAGGCCGAATCCGAAAACCCTAAGCCTCAAACCCTCAGCGAAATCCGAAAACCCTAAATCCCCAAACCCTAAATCTCTAACCCTAAGCCAAATCCCGAAACCCTAAACCCGAAGCTAAATCCTAAAGCACTAAACCCAAAACCCTAAGCTAAATCCCAAAACCCTTAAACCAAGACCCTAAGCCAAGTCCCGAAACCCTTAACCCAAAAAACTAAGCCAAATGCCAAAACCCTAAACACCAAACCCTAAGCCAAATCCCAAAACCCTAAATCCCAAACCCTAACCCAAATACCAAAACCCTAAGCCCCAGACCCTAGGCCAAATCCCGAAACCCCAAACCCAAAGCCAATTCCAAAGAACTGAACCCAAAACCCTAAGCCAAATCCCAAGACCCTAAAACCAAGACCCTAAGCCAAATCCCGAAACCCTAGACCCAAAACACTACGCCAAATCCCAAAAATTTAACTCAAATCTCAAATCCCTAAACACCAAACCCTAAGCAGAATCCCAAGATCCTAAACCCCAAACCCTAAGCCAAATCCCAAAACCCTTAGCCTCAAACCCTCAGCCAAATCCCAAAATCCTAAACCCTAAGCCAAATTCAAACACCCTAAGCCCAAAGCCAAATCCCAAAGCCCTAAACCCTAAACCAAATCCCAAAACCCTAAGCCCTGAACCGTAGACCAAATCCCTAACCCTAACCCTAACCCTAACCCAAAACCCTAAGCCAAGTCTTGAAACCCTAAACCCAAAACTAAACCAAATCCCAAAACCCTACGCCAAATCCCAAAACCCTAAACCCAAAACGCTAAGCAAAACCCAAAACCCTAAACCCCAAACCCTAGGCAGAATCCGAAAACCCTAAGCCTCAAACCCTCAGCCAAATCCGAAGACCCTAAATCTTAAAACCCTAAATCCCTAACCCTAAGCCAAATCCCGAAACCCTAAACCCGAAGCTAAATCCAAAAGCACTAAACCCAAAACCCTAAGCCAAATCCCAAAACCCTTAAACCAAGACCCTAAGCCAAGTCCCGAAACCCTTAACCCAAGACCCTAAGCCAAATCCCAAAACCCCAAACCCAAAAAGCTAAGCCAAACCCTAAACCCTAAACCCCAAACCCTAGACAAAATCCTAAAACCCTAAATCCGAAACCCATTGCCAAATCCCAAAACCCTAAATCCCTAACCCTAGGCCAAATTCCGAAACCCTTAACCCAAAGCCAAATCCCAAAGCACTAAACCCAAAACCCTAAGCTAAATCCCAAAACCCTCAAACCAAAACCGTAAGCCTACTCCCGAAACCGTAAACCCAAAAAAACTAGGCGAAATCCAAAAACCCTAAGTCGAATCCAAAAACCCTAAACCCAAAACCCTTGGCCAAATCCCGAAACCTTAAACCCAAAAACCTAAGCCAAATCCCAAAACCCTAAACCCGAAACGCTAAGGAAAACCCTAAACCCTAAACCCCAAACCCTAGGCCAAATCCCAAAACATTCAACCCAAAACCCTAAGCCAACTCTAAAAACCCTAGACCCAAAACCCTACGCTAATTCCAAAGCACTAAACCCCAAACCCTAAGCCAAATCCCGAAACCCTCAAACCAAAACCGTAAGCCAGGTTCCGAAACCCTAAACCCAAAAAAAGTAAGCGAAATCCAAAAACCCTAAGTCGAATCCAAAAACCCTAAACCCAAAACCCTAGGCCAAATCCCGAAACCCTAAACTCAAAAACCTAAGCCAAATCCCAAAACTCTAAACCCAAAACGCTAAGCAAAACCCTAAACCCTAACCCCCAAACCCTAAGGCCAAATCCCAAAGCATTCAACCAAAAACTCTAAGCCAACTCCAAAAACCCTAAACCCAAAACCCTACGCCAAATCCCAAGGCACTAAACCCAAAACCCAAAACAAAATCCCAAAACCATAAGCCACGTCCCGAAAACCTAAACCCAAAAAAACCAAGCGAAATCCCAAAACCCTAAACCCAAAACCCTAAGCTTAATCCCAAAACCCTAAACCTAAAACGCAAAGGAAAACCCTAAACCCTAAACACTAAGCCCTAAACCCCAAACCCTAGGTCAAACACTGAATCCCTAACCTTAAGTCAAATCCAAAAACCCTAAACCCAAAACCCTAGACCAAATCCCGAAACCCTAAACCCAAAACCCTAAGCCAAATCCCAAAACCCTAAACCCAAAACGCTAAGGAAAACCCTAAACCCAAAACCCCAGACTCTAGACCAAATCCCAAAACCCTAAACCCAAAACCATAAGCCAAATCCAAAAGCCCTAAACCCAAAACCCTAGGCGAAATCCCAAAACCCTAGACCCAAAACGCTAAGCCAAACCCAAAACCCTAAACCCCAGACCCTAGGCCAAATTCCCAAGCACTAAACCCAAAACCCTAAGCCAAATCCCAAAACCCTTAAACCAAAACCCTAAGCCAAGTCCCGAAACCCTAAACCCAAAAAACTAAGCCAAATCCCAAAATCCTAAGTCGAATCCCAAAACCCTAAGCCAAATCCCAAAACCCTAAATCCCAAACCCCACCCAAATCCCAAAACCCTAAACCCAAACCCAATTACTTGCAACCCTAAGCAATTACTTGGCAGAACCCCAAAAGCCTACACCAGGATCCAAAAACCCTGAACCCTGAGCAAAACCCCAAAACCCAAAACTCAAAACCCTGAGTCACATACCAAAACCCTAAACCCAAAATGCTAAGCCAAACCCTAAACCCCAAACCCTAGACCAACTCCCAAAACCCTAAATCTCAAACCCTAAGTCAACTCCTAACACCCTAAACACCAAACCCTAACCCAAATTCCAAAACCCTAAGCCCCAAACCCTAGGCCAAATCCCAAAACCCTAAACCCAAAGCCAGCCTTTAAAGCACTAAACCCAACACCCTAAGCCAAATCCCAAAACCATAAACCAAGACCCTAAGCCAAATCCCGAAACCCCAAGCCCAAAACACTAGGCCAAATCCCAAAACCCTTAGTCAAATCCCAAAACCCTAAACACCAAACCCTCAGCCAAATCCCGAAACCCTAAACCCCAAACCCTAAGCCAAATCCCAAAACCCTAAGCCCCAAACCCTCAGCCAACTCCCAAAACCCTAATGCCCAAACCCTAAGCCAAGTCCCAAAACCCTAAACCCAAATCCAAACACCCTAAACCAAAAGCCAAATCCCTAAACCCTAAGCCAAATCCCAAAACCCTAAGCCCCGAACCGTAGACCAAATCCCAAAACCCTAAGCCCCGAACCATAGACCAAATCCCAAAACCCTAAACCCCAAACCCTATGCCAAATCCCAAAACCCTAAACGCAAACCCTAAACGTAAAACCCTAAGCAACCAACACCATAAGCCCAAAACCCTAAGTAACATCCCAAAACCCTAAGCCACATCCCAAAACCCTATATTCTTAACCCAAAACCCCTAAACCCACATGCCTACACCAGAAAAACCTTACACCCTCACCCTAAACCCATAAAACCAAACCCCAAAACGAAACTCAAACCCTAAAGCTCAAACGAAAATCCTAAACCTAAAACTCTTAACCCAAAATCCAAATCCCAAATTCCTAAGCCAAAACCCCTAACATTAAAGCAAAACCCAACACCCCACACACTAAAACCTACAATCAAATCCCTAAACCCAAAACTTGAAACCGTAAACCAAAACTCTAAGCCAAAACCCAAAACCATAAAGCCTAAGTCAAATCCCAAAATCCTAAACCCTAAGCCAAATCCCAAAACCCTACAACCCAAACCCTAAGCCAAATCCAAAATCCCTAGACCCCAAACTCAAAGCCAAATCCCAAAACCCTATGCCCCAAATCCTATACCAAGACTTCAAGCTCAATCCCAAAACACAAAGAAAAATCCCAAAACCCTAAGCCCTAGACCAAATCCCAAAATCCTAAACCCTAAGCCAAATCCCAAAACCCTACAACCCAAACCCTAAGCAAAATCCAAAATCCCTAGACCCCAAACTCAAAGCCAAATCCCAAAACCCTATGCCCCAAACCCTAGGCCAAGACCCTAAGCTCAATCCCAAAACACAGAAAAATCCCAAAACCCTAAGCCCTAGACCAAATCCCAAAACCCTAAACCCCAAACCCTACGCCAAATCCCAAATCCCTATACCCCAAACCCAAAGCCAAATCCCAAAACCCTAAGCCCCAAACCCTAGGCCAAATCCCGAAACCCTAAGCCCCAAACCCTACGCCAAGACCCTCAACCCCTAGCCAAATCGCAAAACCCTAACCCCAAGATTCAAAGCAAAAAACCAAATACCTTAATTAAAAACACTAAGCAAAACTCCAAAACTTTAGGACTCAAACCCTAAGCCAAATCCCAAAACCGTAAGACCCAAACCCTAAGCCAAATCCCAAAGCCCTAAACCCAAAAACCTAAACCAAATCCCAAAACCCTTAGCCCCAAACCCAAGGCCAAATCCCAAAACCTTAAACCCAAACCACACGCCAATTCCCAAAACCCCAGACTCCAAACCCCATGCCAAATCCCAAAAGCATAAGCACCAAACCCTAAGCCAAATCCCAAATCCCAAATCCCTAAACCCAAAACTCTAAGACAAATCCCAAAACCCTATGCCCCGAAGCCTAGGTCAAAACCCTAAGCTAAATCCCAAAACCCTAAACCCAAAATATTAAGCAAAATCCAAAAATCTAAGCCCTAAAGCAAATCCCAAAACCCAAAGCCCCAAACGCTAAGCCAAATCCCAAAAATCTAAGCCTAAAATCCTGGGCCAAAACACTAAACCCATAGCCAAATCGAAAAACCCTAACCCCAAAACACTAAGCAAAATCCTAAAACCCTTAATCCAAAACACCAACCAAAATCCCAAAATCTTAAGGTTAAAACACCCAAGCCAAATCCCAAAACCCTAGAACCCAAACCCTAGGCCAAATCCCAAAACCCTAAACCTCAAACCCTAGACAAAAACCTTAAACCCTAAGCCAAATCCAAAAGCCCCAAACCCAAAACTGTACGCAAAATCCCAAAACCCTAAGACAAAACCCTACGCCAAATCCCAAAACCCTAAGCCCCCAGCCCTAGGCCAAATCCTAAAACCTTAAACCCAAACCATCAGCTAAATCCCAAGACCCGAAGCCCCAAACCCTAGGTCAAATACCAATACCCTAAGTGCCAAATCCTACGCCAAATCGAAAAACCCCAGACCAAAACTCTGAATCATATCCACAAACCCTAAATCCCAAACCCTAATAAAAATCCCAACACACTAAACCACAAACCCTTACCCAAATATCAAGGCCCCAGACCAAAAAAATCCTCCGCCAAATCCCAAAACCTTAAGCCCAAAACGATATCTTTCAACCCCAAACCCTAAACCAAATAAAAAAACCTTCCACCCCAAGCAAAATACCAAAGCCCTAAAACCTTCTTGAAATTTCAAAACCCCACAACCAAACAAAACAGCCTAAACCATAACCCAAGCCTTAACCCTAGCCCTAACCCCAAACCTAACCCTAACCCTAACCCTAACCCTAACCAGTAAATTGCTTTAGGGTTAGGGTTAGGGTTAGGGTCCAACAGTACGCCAAACGACTGGGTACATCCGTTCAGTTTGTCACCCTCAACTGTAAATATGTGTAGCTCTGGATTCATACACTTTTAAAGCGCGTTCCTTCGACGTACGAGTTTCTACCAAAGTACACAAAACGAAGCAAAAATGCCTGGGATATTTGACAGGCACTTGCGACCTCCCTTTAGAAAATGGACCGATCGTCGGGAAAATACTCTCCGTTTACCGAGCAGAATAAGCCTCAGAAGGTTGGTTCTACGAGTCTTAGACTGAAAGTCCTTGACATCTACTCACTACCTTCGCCATGTGTTTTGTCTGTTTCCATTTCGACACCGAGGGGGTACTGGGGTGTATGCATAGAGTTGAGCCCGCGCTCCAAAATTTAAAAAAAAATTATTGGAGCCAAAATCAAAAAGCTTCGGACAATGAAATACTCCTAGAGGAAATTCTAATCACAGAAAACGTGCCTGTCAAATTGGCGAAATGAAATAAATATGAACCCTCCACTCCCACAAGTGACCAAGACAGAACTTCTCCTTACTGTATGAATACAATATCAAGCAGGCAGGTGACGAGAATGGAGAAGAACATCGATCATGGGATTAGTAGTTGAGCCAATACCAAATTCTTTGAACTCACATCATAAGAGTTGTCTGGCAGATAGTAAGGACAATTACTAATCAGATCTTGGGAGTGAAAGGGTTTCATACATCGAGGTTGCACTGTCCGGTTTTAATGCCCGTATACTAGCACATGAGACATTTCTGCGATTTGATTGGCTTAGAGCAGTGGTGTTTCAGCTTAATTTAAGCCAAATACCTACATGTGAAAATTACAAACTAAACCCGGGTAGCGGTAGAGACGAATAACAGCATAATTTGTACCTGATGTTTGGCATGAATACCACTGGTGATATTTCAAAATTGCCTCAAATGCCACCGGCCTAACAGCTGGTGAGACTACGCATAACAATTTCGAAATATCACTGCAGGCATTTAGGTCAAATATCGCTAGAGATCATCCAATTACCTACACAAAGACAAAGGACAAAACCACACACTCCTTTGAATATAAATTTGGGCACCAGTCTTTATTTTCAACAACAATACCAATGAATGTGTCAAAACTTTTCTTGTCTACTCCATTCGGTTAGGCAGTATTGTTTAGAGGGGGAAAAAATCTCCAGTCATCACTGCCTGCACACATTCAACCTTGATGGTGGCACTTGATAGCTACATCACACCAGCACAGTTCCTGCCCTTGCATGTCAGCTGCTGCAACTGAAGAAAAGAGAGAATTTTGCTCATCTGTTGACACTGATAGAAACATGAAATTGCACAGCAAAAAGTATGACAATTCCTTAAGGCCAGAGCTAGCTTCACACTGAATTCCTGCACTTTTTGAAGCAATAATAACCAATCCAAAGTGTCTGAATGAAATTCAGCTGCAAAGGAGGAATGAATTAATGTCAAGGGTTGATGTGATAATGATGGACGGAGTTAAAAGTTTCTGATGGCTGTCATTTCCATAGCGCTGGTCGCAGGCCTGCGGCAGACTGTTGAGGTGGTAGCCCCAGGTGCCCAGAAGGCCTGCGCGCGTAGCGCAATGGTGATCATGGCCTGTCAGGGGAACGACAGCCTCTTGTGTGTTCAGTGGGGGAAATGTTACGTAGACGGGTAAATGGATGGTATAATCCAGAAATCTAGTAATGTCATTGACCATATTTACCTGCAGGCGAGGCGATGTGACAGCTCTTAATAACCCTTTCACTACCGCAAATGACCTGGAGAGAGAATTTTTCCTAACGATATAAATACAATATGAACAGGGTGAGTGCTGAGAATCCAGAACATCATCTCAATTTGGGGACCATTGGTTGATGCCATACTAAATTCTACCAAGGAACTACCATCATAAGGATTGTATGGTTGACAGTGAGGAGAGGTGCAAATTTGATCTGGGAGCTAAAGGGTTACACTCAAGTGGTAAGGGACGTACAGGTGCAATCTGGTTTGAAGGGAATTTCGAATTTCATTCCTGTGCAAGCCCTGTCATTTCAAATGGCTGACAGATAACAATAATAATATTATCTCGGAGTGGGTGATCAATCATTATTCTCACGGATTTGATTTTATGAATTGACTGACCTTTTTTTTTCCCAGGGAAGGATTCAATTTGTACTTCACTTGGTCCTTGTTTCCCCTACAGGCAGGAAAGCAGGAAAATTCACATTGACATTCAATTTACAGCCTCCTTTTAATGAAGCCTTTCACTCCCTCCCAAGATCTCCATAGTAATTCTCCTTACTGTCAGCCATACAGTTCTGGTGACGTTGGCTTGGAGAATTTTCTATTGGATCAGCTTAAGTTCCCTTCATTTCTATTTTTCTTTGATCTCATCACTTGTCTGCTTGATATTGCACATTGTATATTGTATATTGGATATTGGATATTGGATATTGGATATTGTATTATCATTTCTACTATTATTAAATGAGATTGCTAAAAACATGAAATTTCTGCCAACAATGCCAATAGGCAGTGGAGAGAAGAGGTAGAGAGAGAGAGAGGCGATGGAATGGTCAGTGCAGGAGAGTGGAAGAAATGCTCACAAGTTGTAGCTGCAGAGGTGAAACTTTGAGGGGCTGTCGTTCCTAGACCGCTGGCCGGTTGGTGAGGGCAAACTGTTGAGGCCGGAGCCACAGGCTCCACCAGCGCTAGCGCGCGTCGCAAAGCGAGCAGCGGGGCTTGCCAGGGGAAAGGCAGGGCACTGTTTGTGCAGAGGTCAAGGAGGGACATAGACCAGCAGGTAGTAGAAGGATGTTTTTTCTTTCAATGGTCTGTTTTCAGTGGTGCACTTTGGGAACAATTGATTGTTATTCATACCTCAGTCACTGGGTGGATTTGCAGGTGCAGGTGCCTGTACAGGACTTGGTCCTTGGTTGGCCTAGAGGAAAGAAAAGCAGGGGTCAAAAATTAGCATTGACATTTTTGATTTGAAACATGTAATATCATCATTATTATTATTATTATTATTATTATTATTATTATTATTATTATTCAGATTGCATTTCATGCATTTAACCCCTGGCCAGTAATTCTGGAAATGAAGAAAGGAAAGCCTGCCCTCTTACCACAGGTAGAGGGTTGTTTTGGGCATCATCATTGCAAAACTGTTCTAATTTGTACTCCTAACGATATCAATACAGCATCAACAGGATGAGTGCTGAGAATCCAGAACATCATCTCAATTTGGGGACCATTGGTTGATGCCATACTAAATTCTACCAAGTAGCTACCATCAAAAGGATTGTATGGTTGACAGTGAGGAGAGGTGCAAATTTGATATGGGAGCTAAAGGGTTAACCCTTGAACTCCTGTTAGTGTTTGACACTATATAACTCCCTATAATATCCATACATTATTCAGCAAACAGGTGGTGAGAATCATCAGACATATCAGGCACAAGTGGTTACCTTGATATACATATATATATATATATAGCCACTTTCCCAGGCAAGGATTGGATTTGTACTTCACTGGAGGAATGTGCATGACTTGGTCCTCGGGCCGGGAGAAGTCACATGTCGATCACCTCTGGCAGTTTGAGGGTGAAATGAAATGAAATGGCACAGCAAGACACTGACTCTTTTGGCATGCAAAACACTCAAGCGGAGACCTCTCGGGTCTTTCTTTCTTTCTTTTTTTGGATGCCACCCACCGTGAGAGAGAGAGAGAGTAACCCTGATGCAGATCATCCGATGAATCAGTAGGTAGATGAAAGTTGTTTCTCACCAATTTAAAAAAGTTGTGTGCAAAATAAATACAGACATCAGTACAATATCTAGGAGGTACTTAGGTACACGATACATCATCATTTTTATTATTGGACGAATCTATTTAACAAACAGATATGAACGAACCATGAATTAACCCTTTAACTCCCAGATCAAACTTGTAATTCTTTTGACTGCCAACCATACAATTCTTATCATGTGAGTCCGGAGAATTTAGTATTAGATCCACTAATTATCCACAAAATCCACATTTTTCTCTCTTCTCGTCACCTAGATGGTCGATATTGTGTGGATGATGTAAGGAGAAACTCTGTGTCGGTCACTCACTTCTGTGTTGGTTGGAGTTGAAGGGTTAAATATAAAAGTTGCATTGCACTGTCTAACCCTAAGCAAGCAAAAAAAAAAAAAAAACCCAACACATCAAGTGTCAACCCCAAGCAAAACTAGTTCCCACACAAAACTCTGAGGACATTCTTACAAAAAGTCTTAAAATCTCTTGCTTTAACCGGCCTTTGACTCCCAAGATCTGATTGGCTGCCACATAATTGTAAATAAGTGACAAGAATTTGGTGTTAGATCAAGATCACCACTTCTACTCGATAAGGTTGAGTTTTCTCCTGACCTGTCTGCCAGATAATGTTTAGATATTAATTACAGGGAGAAGTTACATGTGAATCACTCTTGGGAGTCAAAAAAGGGTTAAAGCCTCAGAATTGGCCAAGGAAGAACCTTCCAGATTTCTACATCTAGTTAGCAGCCCATGCAGCTAGCTAGCTAGCTAGCTAGCTAGCCTCTACAATCTACACTTGTAAAGAATTGAGAAAATTTAAACAAGCTGGCCAAACCAGTAATCTCAATACTCACTCGTAAAGAAAGAATCGAGAGATTTCAACAAGGTGGCCAAACCCAAAAGAAAAGGTCATTGCACTTGCATTATTTTCATGCTCATGCAGACAACATTCAGACAACCTGTGTCGGTGAAACAAACACTTTGGACTTTCGTCAAGGAGTAAGTGACGCGTTTTCAAAAAAACTGATAACAATTTCAACCTTCCACTTCTACCATCCGACACTGCACCCCGAATGTCAAATATAAAATCAACTGGGAACTGGAAATCTTGCAAATTCTTCATCTGGCAACGGCCATAGCAGAATCACTTGGATTGGAGACTCAGTGTCTTACTCTTCAGTAACTACCAGTGAGTGTCTGGGCTGAGGGGGGAAAAAAAAAAAAGAAAAGAGGATCGGAGAGCCACATTACTTCTCACTACAGCGAGAAAGTCAAATGGTCTGCAAAAGGCTTCGAACAAAGAGCAGAGTGCCATCGGCATGACTTTATTCAGCAACCAGAACGCAAATTATGTTTCTGAACTGTTACCACGATCGATCTTGTATTTTTTCACGACAAAAGAGGTCCCTTTGGATGCCGTGTCAATGTTCCATTCACTTACAGTGAGAGCATTTGACTTATCAGCAGTTAGAAATATATGGCATGGCAGATTGTAACTCTGTCATAATAGATAATAGATGATAGCTGACTTACCGGAGCTGAGCTGCTCTCTCTCAGGCTCGATCAACCAAAGACGACTATCCCTCCGACCGGAACCCATGCTATCATAGCAGCTACATCACGGTGCCCGGTACCGACGACAGTCGTGCCGTTTATAGCTACTATACGATCTCCGACGCAGATCCCGGGAGCTTCGTGCGCAATGCTTCCTGGATCGATACCTTCGATGAGTGCACAACCCGAACTATCATTTGTTATGTGAAGACCCAAGGATGGGCCTGCTTTAGACACTGTCACAGTTTTGCGTTCTCCTTTAACAGGTGCAGACGTGAAGCCATCAGCTCCAGTTTGCCCTCCGAGTAACCCTTCCGTGACCATTCCGCATGCAGTTAGCGTGGACATAAGACAAGATCTGATGGAAAGAAATGTAAATTCTCAGGTCAACTCAATTCAGATAATGTATACAGCCACTAGAGAGTCTCGAAATAAGTGCTCTCCTCGCCCAACGAATCATTCTTTGCACAGGGTTACCTTGAACACAGCAACATCGCAACTTCGAAACCTCGGGGATGGAAGGTGTGTGATGCCACATTCCCACTGCCTCCGATTTCGTGGAGGCGAAACGAAAAGACATGTCTGTCTAGCTCGCAGGGCTAGCTAGTCGAGTCACCTAATGCGCGTGCGCGCGCGCCTTGGGAGGGGGGGAGGGGGGAGGGGGGGACATTTGGCGCTAGGCCGAGATGGCCGGCCAACTAGCCAATCAAATAATAATAAATAAAATCATCATAAGCTTTATTTACGTGTCAAATAAGATAGCAGTTTCCCACTAGGTAAGCACACCTAAACTAAACTCATCTGATCTATATAAAACTATGCGTTAAAAATTTATTGGAATATGATAAAAGAGCTCTTCCCATATAAAAACTACCCTACCCCGAAAATAGGTAGACCCCACGTTTATAATACCCCACCCTGTATAATAAGATGATAACCTTCATATGATGAGATAATAAGATGATAATAATTACAATAATATGATCTTGATAGTATTTAAAATATTTAAGATTGACGTTCTTGTACCCTCTCTACTTTTCTAGAATCACTAGCTTTGCAACAATTCCATACAGTACCACAGTAAGTTAAAATAAGGCAGAATAGCAGCCTTAAAAAGTTGTAATTTAGCCTTGGCTGGGATTAACTTCCTTAATCTATTAGTTACACCCAGCCTTTGACTGCTTCCTTTTTTTTTCTTTTTTTTTTTAATTTTTTTTTTTTTTTAACAGATGTTACTTACGCGATCAGAAAAATGTAAATTATCATCAATATTTACACCCAATAACTTAGAATAGAATTATATGATTTAATGGCTGTTCCGTTAACATTTAGCTCTAACTGTTCATCATTTAGTCTACCTCCTTTCGATATCATTGATCCATATTTATCAAAGTTCCCTTTGAACCGTCACATGTTTCGACGCGCGAGCTGTGGGCAAATAATTAATTCGTGTGCGGGCAAGTCCGAATCGGCCCGGACGTGCGTGGGCAAGTTTGAATCGGGGAAAAATCACCATTCGTGGCCGGTTTTTGCCTGTCGGGTGTGTTGCTTTTGTGACGGACGGCTTCAAATGAAATAATTCCGGGTGCAAAAAAAAACAAAAACAAAATCAAAACAAGAAAACAAGAAAACAAGAAAGCAAGAAAACAGGACAGGACCGAACAGAACAGCAAAAGCCAGACAAATTCAAATTCACACACTTTTTATTATTTATCTGACAGCTAGAAATCTCTCTGGCGGCTTCCAAAAGTCCAACAACAATAGCGAAGAAAAGGGATCTTCTTAGAGTTCTCGTTCTGTTTTTTTTTTTCTCCTCTTTGTCCTTTTGCTTTGTCCTTTTTTTTTTTTTGAGGTCAGGATCCCCGCTCCCCGCCCATGACTGCCTTGTGTATCTCGCGCACGCTGGTCAGCAGTCGCATGGCGTAGGGACTGCCTTTGGCAGCAGCCACCTTCACAGCGACTAGCGACTCTCTCGACTCCACCCACTGCTCACCGTCCAAGTCTGGGGCATAGTTAGAACCTCCGGTGTGCCTGTACCATAGAAGGAGGGCTTGGCCTTCCGGCAGGAAAGCTTGAACACGCCCCAGGAAAATCGAAGGCTTCTGTAGGGTGCTGTCCTCGGCCACGAGTCCCACAAAGTCGCCCACGTCGATCTCCGGCTCCGAGATCTCTGGCAGCTGGAGAGACCTGGTCATGGGCCCGGCCACAAGCTCCTCTTCTTCGGCCTTGCGCCTGGCCAGATCTAATGCCGGGGTCTTCTTCTGGTTTGCCGTGCGTCGGTCGTAAGTGTGCTGGGCCTGCTCTCGGGAGTGCCGGAGACAAGCAGCAAGGCTGTCTTTCATCTGATCGTCGCATCCGCTGCAGATAGACAGAGGGAGAACGACAAAAAGAAAAACGTATCAAACGGTTATCAGCGATGTGGCTATGCCGGCGTTTTAAAGCAACAGATTCCAAAATTCGCGGGGAACGAACGAAGGAAGGAAGGAAGGAAGGAAGGACGTGACTTGCAGTTCAATAGCCATGTCGACCTACCTCTGGGAATATGCCCAGGTTACGAAAGATGACCTTAGTCCGCATACCGCCACCTTGCTTCCGGTCAGGAGTTCGAACATTTTCTGTAAACGTGTTGTGAACGACGTGCTCGAGTACGGTGCACCCTTGGAATTCTGAAATGAAATAGGTCAGAGTCAAAATGATCTGCTGCTGCACAGCAGTGGGCCCAGTTGTTCAAAGGCCGATTAGCTCTAACCCAGGGTTAAATTTTAATCCAGCTTTCTTTATTTCTTTGTTCAAAAGTCTTTTGGGGAAAGTTTTCACTATTCTTTTTAGAACATGCAATGATCAAATTGCAAGCAAAAAGATTTGAACTGAATTTTCTCTTAAAGTTTTCAGACCTGAAATCAAATTTCACACTAACCCCGGGTTACTTTAACCCAGCTTTGAACAACCAGGGCCTGTGGTGACTGTGACCCACGGCCAGTGTTTTCAAAGAGTCCTCTTCGGCCCAAAAATCCCTAACCAGTTAGCTAGTTTCAAGCGAGTGCTACTTCACCCGGCGACGGCATGAGTTGGACAATTTTGCCTTGCCGAGCCCGGCAATTTTAGCCCGCGCTAGCTAGCTGGCTATAAGACGGGGAACCCTATACTTACCAGAAACAGGTAGTTGCTGCACAGCGTCGGATTAAGCACCTTTCTGAATTCTGATACAAACTGTATGAACAGCCTGCAGAGTTGGCTGTCTGCCTGCGGGGAGAGAGAGAGAGAGAGAGAGAGAGAGAGAGAGAGAGAGAGAGAGAGAGAGAGAGACTGTTATTAAAGTGTGCTCAGAACTCTTGTTAATTTCCGTACTCTGCTCGTGTCAGTCGTTCAGTCGTGACAAGAATTACCTGTATGGGAATAGTTTCAGGCCCGCTCTGCTTGCAGGTTTTGAACCTTCCGAGGTGTAGCACGATGCCGTCGCCATCTGTCTTGATCAAGGCCACGTTTCTGTCACGATAGTGCGCTTTCTGAAACGGTTCTTCCAGTTGGCTTTCCAAGACCAACTCCATCGTCCTGATTTCTAGGCCCCTGCTGGGCGGGAGGTGGGTGTACAGTGACAAAAGCAGCAGGTCGCGGGCCTCCTGAGCGCGTTGCTGTCTGCCCTTGGCCAATTCAAACCGGCACCGCTGGGCTTCCCTAGCTAGGAGGACTTGTTCCCTTAAGAGAAAGCGGGGACCAGTGTTCTTTAATATCTTTAGAAACGATTCATTCCTACAAATTGAAACTGTACTTCTTGCATTTATTTTCA